>NC_087201.1:5430316-5435424 GCF_015104395.2 Macrobrachium nipponense
ATTATAATTATTGCATCGATCACGCATTATATATTATCGTGACATATTAATAAATAATTGTTTTTTTCCTTTCTATATCCTTTGTATATTTATTTTACAAATATTATTTGTTTGTTTCCATATAAGTAACATTCGCTCATTATATTGTTTTGCCAAGCGAGCAACTGACTTCAGTTACAGTCCTCGCTTGATCTTTGTTTACGAGATGAACGTTGATGTAGCGGTGGCTGGAAGAGTGGCCCTGTAAAGCTATAGCCTACTCGGTTTGTTTTATCGAAGCAGGAATACCTTCTTTTGGTTTCAGCTGACTTGTATACTAATGGAATCGTGGATACATTTAAGTTGTGTATTATCAATTTTAGGAAGTAATATCGTTGTTACTATATTTTTTTTTTTATTGGGCTGGCGTACCCTAAAACTCGTCAAACATACAGGGTGTCAAAAAGTATTTATTGCCTGTAATGGTACTGTGTCTTTAAGGACACCCTGTAATACACCTGGCTGAGGAAGGACACAGAGGATCTCTGTTTCTTAACCAATCTCTCCACAAAGAAAGTTATTCCGAACATTTCCATTCTCCCAAGAAGATGACGAATAAATGCAAGAGCAAACAACTAGACCAAGAAAATCATCACCTGGCATAAATGCAAAGAAAACAAGAGAAATGAGAACATAAACAAGCTCGGGAAGTTAGCCTACTCTGTTTACGGGAGGCCTTGCACACAGCTGACAGATTTGACCATAAAACAATTGTTAGGAAAGGAAGAAAAAAGTCAGGCGGGAGAAAGAGAATATGTAAGGAGGTACAGTAAAGGACTAAAGGCCGAAAGGGAGATACGATGATGTACGAAAAAATATTCCAGACACCTTTCCTTTATTTTTCTTTACAATGCATAATCTGAACGACATAAAAGCTATAATCCCATGAGCTCACGTTTATAAAAAATGTATTGATATTACTTATTTAAATAACTTACTCGTTGAGAAAATCTTGCCTACATTAATTTATTCTCCATTACAATTGTTCTTTACTTCATCTAGTTTAAACCTTAACATTAGAGCGCTTCATTTTCCGTCTCACGTCTCTCAGGAAGTTCTATCTCAAAACCTGCCATTCTCAAAGGCAAGTTTGCTATCACTTAAAGGATAATATGTCATTGGGAACGCCTCCCACCGAATGTCTTTTCATAACTCTCTCTCTCTCTCTCTCTCTCTCTCTCTCTCTCTCTCTCTCTCGTCGCTATAGAATGAAAAATAAAAGTAATCTCTTGATAAGTTGTAGCCACTCTTGCCACGTGCGGCGTGTGGGGCCACGTGTGGCTACAAAACTTTTTGTTTTATTTTTCTTCATACAAATCTACACCATCTGCTTCCCAACAATGGCCAGTAGAACAAATGAATATTCCCGCCCCCACCACCGCATTGTCAGAATCCCCAGATCTCACAAACATCAGTAATCGGTGTCGCTTTGAAGTTCATCCATTTCCAAAACGCGCCAAACAAATCAAGGCGTTTCATAGATTGGAAATGTGAATTCGATTCTTTCAATATCAATCATGCGTTTTGATTTGGTGTTTCCGTCAGTATTGCAAGAGGTTTTCCTTTGTTTTACTTCGTTTGTTTATTGATTTTATTATTTATATATCTATTTGTATTATTTATTTTTATAATAATATGCTAAATTGGAGAACGCTATCAGAAGCAAGGCAATAGTCTTCTCTGAGAAAGATGGAAATGACCAGGTTTCGCAATTATGTACTATCATCAGCTTGAGAAGCAAAAACCATTTTTTAATATTTAAATATTAAACAGAATTTCGCCTAAATTCGCAAAATGCTTTTTGGGCACAAACACGTGATAGTCTTCCAAGCAAACTTAATTTCCTTTGCATAAAGCCAGTACTGATTTTTGATAAAATTTGCATTCTGTGAAAGAAATTGAATTCTTACTTAAATGAAATTCTTACAGATGACTTTTATAAATTTCCTTCGTTAACATTAGTCTGGATGAATGAATGATTACAGAATAAAAACTTGTGCATATTTAAGTATTTATAAATCTAATTAGATATTGTTTACCCTGTGCAGCAATAAATATCTAAGTATTTTACGCTGAGGAACGAAAATATGCAATAATACACCCTTTTCATGATTGGCCACTGTAGGAAAAAAAATCGTGAAGAAAATATAGTATTTACGCATTAAGGGCAGAAGTAAACACAAAACAGAACAAAAGAATAATATAGGAAAAGATATATGAAGATTTGATTGCTCCCTGAATAATGGTTAGAATCATTTCTTATATATTTTTAAAGATAAAATAAAAATAAAAAATCGAAGAAGGAAGACCTAGACCTGAGGAGATAATGTTACAGTAGACTTTCATCTTGACTCTGTTGCAAAAGAAAACTCCTGTTACCAGCTTACTTTTCAGCCAAAAACATAAAGACCTGAAAGAGATCTCAATCCATCTAATGCTTGATTGTGTATACAGAAGAGAACGCAGGTCGCTACAACAAACACCACTCAGATCCTCATTATCAGTGGAATTCAAAAGGTTGGGTAATAAATAACTTAACAAAATTCCCACAGATATGTTTCGTCGTTCGACTCCCGATGGAAATTAATTATACATTCACCGGAAGCGTATACCGAAGGTAGTTATCAAATTTTCTTTTATAATATCTAAAAGGGTAATCACGTAATAGAACGAAAAGTGAATAATAGTCAGCAAACCATTATCAGCAATGCCGACTCCATTTCTTGTTAAATCTCTCAAGGATATCCGGATAAAAGGGGCAGATAGCACAGTAGTATCTAGATAAAAGAGACAGCACCATATTATTAGCTGGATAAAATGGAGTGTCACTACAGTAAGACCTGGTTAAAAGGGACAGTCACCACAATAATTCCTGTCAGTTCACCTACAACTGTTTGAAGTTTAAATGTCCTTCCCTATTCCTTCTTCACCCCTTTCCCCTCCCTGTCCCCCTCCTCCTCCCTCTCCCCTTTCACTTTCCCCCACCTACATGTGGACTTTCAATCAGAGTTTTCCAGGAGTGCGCTGGGTTGGTCAAGTAACATATGTATATATATATATTATATATATATATATATATATATATATATATATATATATATATAATATATATATATATATATATATATATATAAACAAACCATCAGACCATGACAATTAACTCCAACAACATAAAATGCATCACACGGCCATAGAGCATCCGACCTGGAAAAGGATAATGCTGGCAAATACTATACCTCGAATTTTATCGTTACGGTTAGCCGATTAAAAACAGTATCGTTGATCGTAATTAAACACATGAAAACTCCAAAATCATGATTTTAATTACCCCATTATTAATTCTTGATAGAATTCGGGTGATATATTTATTCCGTGGTGGTTAATAGAATTCAAATAAAAATATAAAGACCGCCAATATCAATATCTTCGCACAAAAGTCTTTAGTGTGACATTTACAAATGATTATAAGAATGCTTCGGTGATGTATAACTTTCGATAAGTAGAGTATAGCAAGTATCAGGGGAGATGTTCTGTATACATTCATAAGCGACTAAACACATCCACACAAAGCAAGAGGAAGGATAACAGAGAAATAGAATCGGTAAATAATCAAATAAGGCCCCAGAGTAGGATGCAGCACGTAACCATGCGAATTTTATGTATTGCAATTAGTATGTGTTTCATACTGAATATTGAACTGTCAACCATAAAATGAATTCAAGGATATTTGAAAAAACACTGATTGGAAAGTAATCTGACGAGGGATTCGCTATGCAATGAACGGAAAGTTGCAGAGGAAAAAATGAGTTTAAGGATATTTCAGTATCTGACAAAAACGGACGGATCTACAAATTGACATACTTTATAGGTAACTCAAATGTACAGCGAACGTCAATTTATATAAGAGAATTCTCACGTCTTTTGCAGACACAAATATCCTCAGTTAGTCTCTAAGAATACGTTTCCACACAGCAAATGATGTATATCAAGTTATTTAACATTTTTCAACACGCAAGCCTTACATTCTTACACGATGAATATCCAGCGTTTATTCATGTGACAAAAAAGAATACTTGGTGCTAATAGATGTTCTCACATACAAAAATAATAAACCTGAAATGCCATTCCCCCATGCCATCCTGCTCGACAAAAGAAACCAAAGAGCCATTGCAGAGCAAGAAAATCTGGCCCACCAGGAGACTGAAAGTTGGAAGACGCACATCGTGGAAGAAATTGAAGATATGATATCGCTGTTTCAGCTTCATCGGGGTTTGATAAAGGGAATTCCGATATGCATCATGCAAGGGAACAGCTACAAGGTTTTTGAGGCGCTGTCTGAAGCGTTTTCATTTATATGTATCGAATTTTCTTGCGAGAACTTATGCGAGGTTCAGTTGCGGGAAAGGTGCATTATTGAGAGACAAAGTTTTATGAATGAATAAAAGAAGAGCTTTGTGAAATACGACACATTTTTGTGATGTTTAGACTTTTTTTATAAAGAAGATGGGTTAACTGTAGAAAAAAAAAACCTTAGTATAAAAGACAATAACGTACTAAAGTTCATTACCAAATCGACGCACTCACCTAACATCGACTGAAAGTATCAAAACTCGTGAATGTTCTGGCTGCTCACTTATTGATCTGTTAATTCTAAATATACCAAATTAATTTAGAGGTCATTCTCAGTTTTTTTTTTCTTACAAAAATGTGATATTCTTTTGAATTATTATAAAACAAAAAAAATTTCCCGATATCTAGGTAATTATTCTTAATTGTTTTCTTCACAGGTAGGCTAGCCCTTTGCATAATTCAGCTTGAAAAGGCTAAAGACTAAATGTCATCCACAGGAATCCTTCAAGTTAGGATTCTAATCAAATAACGACAAAGTTGTAGAGAACAATTTCTGTTATAATCTTTCAACTACACTTGCCAGCGTTGGAAAATCCTGCGCGAAATATATTCACTTACTGTGATAGATATCTATTTCGCTTATCGTCGTTTGTGTTGAAAGAATAATGGCGCCCAAGAAGCTGTTTTCGTTTGCTCTTTCATGCAATAACACCAAGAAG
>NC_087201.1:5435924-5438424 GCF_015104395.2 Macrobrachium nipponense
CATAGGATTTTCATGCGGCTTAGCATTATATTAAATAAAGTTAAAGTTTTTTTCTCTAGTATTTTAACCAATCATACATAAATCCCTTAATCTAGCCATTATCATATCCAGTAATGAAACCTTGTTCTATTATTGACTGAAAACAAATTCATAAACTGCATTATACATTGTTGGTGTCTAAGTGGGATATCACTGAAGTAAGTTTTTAGTAGAAGTATAGAGAAGGTTTGAATATATTTTTTCTTTAGGGTTCCTTTAGGTATTTGGTAAAACATCTACCATGTCTTTGCCAAAATATGATCATGGTTGGTAAAAGGAGACATCGACGTTTGATAATTATAGCTAAAAATAGACAAGACTTATAATAATTTACGAAAACCTATTGTCCGAGGCTTACAAATATTCCTCTGAGTGAAGAGTAGAAAGGAATGCAGCTTTTTTTTTTTTTTTAAGACGGTAAATAATTCCGTTGAATTAATCATTCTTTTATCTCATCGTCGTCAACTTAAGTTTCTCTAGTTTTCTTTTTATTTCTTATTCTTTATTTCTCGAATTCTGAAATGATTAGAAATAAACTGCGACTCTCTGATAAGTTTCTTTATTCATTTCCCTAACAGTAAACGGTCACATGGAAATCGGCAACATTGTCTTTTGTGGTATTAAGTGAAGGGTCGACTTTAACAGATAAGCTGTCATTTAACTTTCCCATGAAAACTTAGAATTCCAAATCCGGAATTTAAATGCTGAGCCTTTGAAACAGTTAATTTTTCTTTCCAACCACATTCTGAGTTGTTTAGAGTTCGATCCAGGCAATTATAGGCAGTGTTTTTCATGTTCATTAAGGAAATTTGTTGGGTTTTAGGATACATTATTGCTCATGAAACATATCAATGTTACTAGTTAATGTTCTTAGACGCCTACGCGAATGCATGTCGGTACTTTCTTACATGTTCCTCTGGGTAAAACACGTTTTACCTTTGCTGTACCACACTCTTACAGTCCGCTTTACTATTGTTTAAATGGTTAATATTGCATACCTGAACAGAAATTCCACAGGTATAAAAAAGTAATCGAGTACTTCTCTGAGCAAATGATTATGGAGGAAGATTCCTAAGCGATGTATTAATTCCCTTGCCTTGTTTAGAGAAGGTTCATCGAGGCCATAAAAGATGAAATCGTTGTCAAGTAAGGTTCGATGAATAATAAAAGGTGTCTTGTGAATATTAACATGTTGCGTTTGACGCCGTAAATGTCGAGTGAAGAGTTGGGTGCTCGTTGTTGTCACTTGATTTTTACGGGACTCTGAAAACTCTCGAGATTTATCGGATGTGTTTCTTAACACCACCTCGTCTTCCTTTGTACAACGAATTGATGGTAATTCGTTGACTGTTCAATTTGGGAGATATTATTTGCTCTAACTTTGTTTTAGTGCTAACTAAATGTAAATATTAAATGCCTCAAAGCAGTTTAGACAACTAATAACATCTTGTACAAGTTATCCTGGTAAGGGATTATTTTGCATGAGATACGGTAACGCAGGATGTAACTGGACACTTTTAATCACTCATCCTTCGTAATAGAATTGTAAACAAGGCGTGAATAGACCTCCAGCTTCATCGGAATGCGTGTAAGACTTTCACCTTACACATAAGTTGTAAATATCATATTCCTGATTTAACGTGAATTACAATGCGCTAAAATCTACTGTCAAATAGTCCTTGTTTCTCCAACGAAAATTAAAATAAATATGCTTTATTCTATTAGAAATAATTTTTCTGTACTGTTTAACATCACAATAATTATCTTTTACATTTTAGTTCTAATGAATAAATCATTAATATCATTGCCTAAAATTCCTGTATCTTTAACTCAATGCGAAACGCCTTTTTCAGACCTTTTTAGGCTTTTTCACAGACCTTTCCTAATCCCCAACAAGAACAACAACAGCAACACCAGCAACAGCAACAACAAAGTAGTTTGTAGGCTTACTCCCTGGGTAAGTGAAAATGTAAAAACACTGTACCTAAAGTAATTTAATGTATTTGCAAAGAGCAGCAGATTTGAAATCAGATGAGAAAAATGACTGATGACTTGATATTTAATCAGCAAAGGTGAAGAAAAAATATATATAGTATGTCTTTAGTACACAGACAAAACTATGGATGATCGAGTCGAAAATCGTTTGTTTATGGGCTTTGGGATGGATTTTCTAGTTTCCACTAACTGATCAAAAATAGAGTATAAAAAGTATGCGCTCACCACTAGATCCCTAATTCCAAAACATATATTCATACAAAGAATAAAAAAAATCAATTTTGTGAATAACTAACTGTGATAACACATTCTGTTGTTCATTGTTGTGTTAGGTGGTTGATGTTTCATATCATGAAATATGTTATGTACTCTATAATCAACAATCACGAGCGAGCTTGGCGTGTGCTACGATGCACAGGAACCCGGGTGCTACCTGCCATGTCTCCCCTGCCTTCCTGATCCCCTA
>NC_087201.1:5443424-5451895 GCF_015104395.2 Macrobrachium nipponense
ATAGCAAAGAGATCTGGGAAAACTGGAGCAAAAAGGAATGCTCAAGATTACTTGTGCGCTTTCACGTAAATGAACTAAACATAATACAGGGTGTCCATAAAGTCCCACTTCCATTACGAGTATTCATTGGTCAGAATGGTTCTGGGACTTTATGGACATCCTGTACTACGATGTTGCAATCGAAGTTGTACATTATGGCTTTGTATATACATACTTCTTTTTTCACTCTGATAACCAATGTATCACTCTTTACGAAATGATGTAATACCAGACATTACTGCTGTATGGAATTACTTTAATGATGCATTGGATAGGTAAGCCATTGCCTTGAGTTGCATAACTATTCTACGGCCAGTTATAAGCAATCATTTTTGACATATCTAAATTTAAGTCATTTCAGCAGCTTGTTCTGGTTTAGTGCATAGATACAAAACCAAGAAAAAATGGAATGAAATTTCAAATACTTTGTTGAATGTAATATTTAATCATTTTTATTTCTGGTGCCGTACGATGTTACTTTTCGTGCGCTGTGCAAAATAGTAGTGGTTAGATCACAGTGACACACGATGAGTTATTCTTGATCCTGCGAAACATATGATATACTTGCAAAACAATAATGAACTTCTGAGAATAAAAAAAGAAAACATATTATCGCACAGACTACCTGCGCCTCGTGTAGTGGTACATTCAGTTCACATTCTTTATTCTTAGAGCATTTTTTAAATTCATACGAATATATCTTTAGCACAATAAATTAAGCTAGTTGACACTTATACGGAGATAACAGGTAATGATGTCTTCATGCTCCTCAAATGAATAGTAAAACTCCTTCAATAACATGGATTATATATGAATTCAATATATGGGGGGGGGGGGGGTAATACAATACTTGATGCATTAAAAGCAATAACGTTTTTTTTTTTTTGGGGGGGGGGGAGAATATTTAAGAAAAAAAAAAAACTTCTTCAGAACTGGCAATTAATTGTCTTTCAGGTGGATTTTGATATGTATTCCTTTCCTTCTGCAGGTGATCATATTTATTTTCTTTTAAATCAGATCCAGCTTCGTTTAAGGAAGATGAGAGGGATTCGCTCATATGGGAGCCTAATCTTGTTTCACTCGGCCTCAGTCTGGCCTTGGCCAGAAAGCAGGTGACCGATTATAGGACCGAATCACCTTGTCCCGAAAACCAGCACCGAAGATAAGGCCAAGGTTGGGTGAACTCATCGTCTAGTAGAGTGTGAGTGTGTGTGTATGTGTGTGTGTATTTTTCTTGTAACTTTGTGTAACTTTTTGCATTTGAAAAACATTCTTCTTCTACAAATACTCAATACACTAAACATGTAATTAATAGTCCACTTTTAAAACCAGTCGACATATAAAGTACCGACTTGAGTGTATAATTGAAAATTTTAGTCAATTGTACATCCAGACACCCTATTATATTCTTATTATTGAAAAATATATATGTATGTGTGATTTTGTTGTACTACGTACTTTTTAATGCATTGTCACATCTCACTGAAATGGCCGTCATCTGTAATCTAAAACAAGTGGCTCACATTAATGCTTTCTCCTCCCACTGAATAATGCATCAGGTATTGCGGCAGCACGTTGCCAAGTCATTAAGATGCACTGCATGAAAATGCAGTTTCTAGTTTTTCTTTCTCTCTG
Organism: Macrobrachium nipponense; assembly: GCF_015104395.2. Taxonomy (NCBI): domain Eukaryota; kingdom Metazoa; phylum Arthropoda; class Malacostraca; order Decapoda; family Palaemonidae; genus Macrobrachium; species Macrobrachium nipponense. The sequence goes on from NC_087201.1 coordinate 5,445,099, forward strand.
CTATTTTCTGTGTTTTATCACTTCATATGTTTGTTTTTTTGTGGGGGGGGGGGATATTATCTTAGCAATGCGTGCTTGTTGATAACAAATTAAGAGCGTTAATAATATGGGAAATAATTAAACCAGTATTTAACATTTTTTTAAAATTTGAAATGTTAATGTTCCATCAAGAAATATTTAAAATTCGTAGCCTTGTAAACATTTTTTGATGACATGACATAATATGAATAATAGACATGATATGCATAATAATGGCCTTTTCAGCCAATAGTAGCTCCAGAAAATTAAATGATATATCAATTGCATAACGATGGATTTATGCATCCATATTTATATAATACATGAATTATTTTCTTTTGAAGTAAATTTATAAAATTTGACATAACCACACCTGATATTATCGTTTACTCGGGGAGTATGCTACAAACTACTTTGTTGTTGTTATTGTTGTTATTGGGTGGTAGGAAAAGTCCATGGAAAAGTCTAAAATGGGCTGAAAAAGGTGTTTCACATTCAGTTGAAGATACAGGAATTTTAGGATAGGCTACCTATTAGAATGTAAATGTACAAAATAAATAATGAGGATGTTAAACAGTGCAAAATGATTAATTTCTAACAAAATATAGAGTATTAATTTTAATTTTCGTGAGTAAAACAACGCTCCATTTTGACCGTAGATTTTAGCACGCGCCCCAAGTAAGCTGGAGGTCTCTCAAGCCTTGTGTGCTCTAGTTACACTAAACTGTTCTCTGATTGCACAGGTTAACTATAAAGTAAAATGGCAGCACAGTTCAATTTCAATATTCGAAAATGTCATTATTTTCTTTCTTGGTAAATAGCTTTTAAGTCTGTCCTACGTGATACTTTGGTACAATAGGAGGGCCTTCACACTTTCAGTTAGGAGGTGCATTTATTTGCTCAAACATTTAAATAGCAACAAGTTCAATTTTGCAAAAAATTGCCATAGGATTCTGCCTTTGGAAAAGTATTTTGTTAAAGGCTAGCATTACCATTTTGGAGTGATGTTCAACATCTGAATTAAATATGATTTTACACATAATATACTATTGTAAACAAGTTCCAAAGTCGCTTTAATCCGTTCACTTTTAATGTTTAGTTCAGAAGTGTAAAGCACTTAGATAAGGGGGCCATAACTAAAGTTTACATTCATGGTCACTTAACAATTGGATGAAGATTTTTATTATTTCATTCATTATACTTTCTACTCCTGGACTGCGTCTGATTTAATCTTTCTACAGTTTTCCTGGAAGCATTTTGCAGAACTGATGAGTGTTTAAACTACCACCATTTTCGTATCTGTTCAAGTCATTTGTTCCCCTAGAATACGTACCTGGTTACCTGAATTAATCTGCATATCGCTGCATCGCGTCTGATTTCAAATACTAAAATTTCAATAACATCAGGCTTTATGGCGTTCCCGGCATTCCACCTATTTAATATTCTACCGGTGCAATTTGAAATTCGTGCGCTCTTACACACAGAGGTGCAACAGAAAGGCAAATGAACATTTTATTATTATTAAAAAAAAAAAAAAAAAAAAAAAAAGGAATAGCTTCTTTTGGAGACGTTGCAGGAAAACTGATTCTAGTGGATTTCTAAAAAAATAGAAATCCTTATCTCATGTATTATGTCAATTAGATAGTATTCACTTTTGTAAAGTGATATATTCGATCTGTTCACTTCATTTGTTTCTATAAGATTAGAACTGTACTGCAATAAACTCCTTAAGATTGGAACTGCACTGCAATAAACTCCATAAGATTGGAATTGCGCTGCAATAAACTCCATAAGATTGGAACTGTACTGCAATAAAATCCATAAGATTGGAACTGCACTGCAATAAATTCCATAAGATTAGAACTGCACTGCAATAAACTCCATAATATTGGAACTGTACTGCGATAAACTCCAAAAGATTAGAACTTTACTGCAATAAACTCCATAAGGAACAGTATTGCAATAAACTCCATAACATTAGAACTGCACTACAATAAACACCATAAGATTAGAACTGTACTGCCATAATCTCTATGAGATTGGAACTGTACTGCAATAAAGTCCAAAAGATTATAACTTTACAGCAATAAACTCCATTAGATTAGAACTGCACTGAAACAATCCTCACTCCGGACAATCATTACATGAAATATAGCCAGTGGTCTGGCTGTGTGGAATTATGACTGATTGAGATGTTGGAGGAGTTAAGCAGGAGTTTCCTTCTCTGAATCTAACGCTCGATTCGAGGTCTCATTAACATCTCCCCGGGCTGGGTTACAAAACGTCAAAATAGATACAAAGGCTTAAAAGGTTCATCATGAGAGATTCACAACACAGAATGTAATGATTTGCTAGACCTACAGTAAGTTGAATACCTATCAGATCCCCAGTTAGATAAATGAACAAAAAGATGAATGATTTCAAACCTATTTCTATATTTCTAATACTTTTTAGTTTATCTTAGGCCAAGCGGGGAATGGTCAGCATGTGGTGCCCATGGTAAACAATAAGTAACGAATTCGCCTGTCGACGTGTTGGTTTTAAACTGCGAAGGGGAATATATGCATAAACGAATTTTGTACTAAAATCTTCCGAATGATTTATACGTGTGGGGAAAACGGTATGAAAAGGAGGAAGGAGAATTTCTATATAGTTTTGAGACATAACCAAACAGTTCTATGTATTTCTAAACATTTCATAAGTGAAAGACAACGTACTTGAAATAATGGGTCATCAGAAGTAAGTACAGCAACAGCTAACGTGACAATAGTTAACCAATTTGCCACGAAACATTGCTTGAAAATGAAACGGGAAAATATATCAAAGGTCGTCCAAAGGCGAGAATTATTTTACAGATATTTATTTCATCATCTGTTGTTGGTCTATTTCCAGGCCCTAATATTTATGTCAAGGCAACATATTGCGCAAGTGAAGGGAAAAAAAAAGATAAAACCATTTTCGTATTCAGAAGGTATTGGATATGTTTTCAGAAGTCACCAGCGACGTTTAATGCTCAGCACTTTTCTTATTCTGCTTATTCGAGAAACGTTTCAAAACTTCGAATGCACACATACACACACACACACACATGAATATATATATATATATATATATATATATATATATATATATATATATATATATATATATATATATATATATATATATATATATATATATAATATATATATATATATATATATATATAATATATACATATATATATATATATATATATATATATATATATATATAATATATATATGTATATATATATATATATATATATATATATATATATATATATATATATATATATATATATATAGATATATATACACACATATACCCATTTGCACATATTCCAAGTCCCTGATCTCTACAGAGACATCAACGGAGCTAAAGAAATTAATATAAACTACCCGTGAAAGTGGGTTCCCAGTATATAATATATATATATATATATATATAATAATATAATAATTATATAATATATATTATATAATATATATATATATATATATGTATATATACCTAAATGTATATATATTATCGCCTAAATGAAAGGGGAATTTTTAGGCGATAAGAGATTTGTCGGCTCCCGGGCGCGGACCATGGAAACCAAACAAATCCAGGACGACAATGAAGCTTTAGCCCACAACACCACTGCAAGAGGCTATAAGTTTATGCCGCCTCTCACCTCCAAATACCTGTCACTCTCGGGTATTCGTTGTTTGGAACTACATCAACCCACCTCGACCTTGGTAGCGTCGTAGTGCTTTTGACAGCATGTAGCCACTATATGAGTCATATCACATTACCGTGATTCATATACATACACTGAGCTACAAATGTCCTTTAATATCTAATTCGCTCTACCTCGGAATACTGGTATTTTCATATATGCTTAACCAAAGGGGAATTTTCGGCGATAAGAGATGTGTCGGCTCCGGGGCGTGAGCCATCGAAACCAAACAAATCCAGGACGACAGTGAAGCTTTAACCCACACCACCACTGCAAGAGGCTATAAGTTTATGCCGCCTCTCACCTCAAAATACCCGTCACTCTCGGGTATTCGTTGTTTGAAGACTGCATCAACCCACCTCGATCTCGGTAGCGTTGTAGTGCTTTTGACAGCACGTATCCATTATATGAGTCATATCACATTACTTGTGATTCATATACATACATCGAGCTACAAATGTCCTTTAATATCTAATTCGCTCTAACTCTGAATTAATATATTTTCATAATCTATGCGTAACCGAAAGGGAATTTTTTGGCGATAAGAGACTTGTTAGCTCCCGGGAGTGAACCATCGAAACCAAACAAATGCAGGACGACAGTGAAGCTTTCTGTCTTAATTAAACGTTGACATAAACCCATAAAACCAAATCGGTATTAATGATAAGGAGAGAGAGAGAGATATGGGGGGGGGATTGGGGGGGGAGGAGAATCTCGCGCTAAGAATCTGTTTTCCAATGAGTAGAGTATTCAAGCGTTGAAACTGTTAAACCTTTGCACTGCTTTCATACCTGGTGTTCCTGTGTAATCACCAGCAAAGACGAATAGAGTTTGTTCAAGCTGCATAATGTATCCCCACCAGTTTCTTACTCCCCTAGTATCTTAGGTCTCACGTCTATGATATCGTTAAAATTTCCCAGAGTGAGATTTTTAGGTCTCAATGAAGAAAGTCTTTGAACACTGCTTGAATATTGAGTGAAACAATTATGCGCCACTGTCAATAAACACACGAAGCATTAAGGCAATGCCTGCATTTTAATCTCTTTGATGGCTGGTTATGAATATGTAGAAGTAACAGAAGAAACTTAGTTGTTTTCAAAAAAAAAAAAAAAAAAAAAAAAAACCTTTTTTATTATCACTGATCAAGGGAAACCGGAAAACTGCAAGCGCTTTTGTTAAAGAAAAATTGTCGTATTACTTAGGACGCATTATTATTGCACCGAAAGATGAGATGGCCATCATTTTGTTTTGATGATAACTTTCAGTAAACGCGCTGAGGTTTTTTTTTTCTTTATTGATTCTGTAGACGTTACTGATGATGGACTCTAGACTTGAAATAGAAATATTTTAAAATTTTTGGTGGAAATTATCATTTGCATGCTCAATATGATATATATATAATATTATATATATATATATATATATATATTATATATATATATATATATATATATATATATATATATATAGTTTGAAGTGTGTAAAAAAATATGCCTGGAAGAAAAAAACAAATTCAAGAGAAATAATAGCTCCTTCATATCAAGCTGATGGTGAAGGAAGGCGCCAGAGCTTGCCAGATACATATACGGGAAAAGTACCTCATTCAGTTAATAATCACACGAAAATTTGAATAATATGTATAGTATAATATATATATATATTATATATATATATATTATTATATAATATATATATATATATATATATATATATATATAATATATATATATATATATATATATATATATATATATATATATATATATTTATTATATTATATATATATATATATATATATATATTATATTATATATATATATATATATATATATATATATATATATATATATATATATATATATATATTATATATATATATAATATATATATATATATATATAATACTGTACATATTATTTTTTCAAATTTTCGTGTGATTATTAACTAATGAGGTACTTTTTCCCGTATATGTATCTGGCAAGCTCTGGCGCCTTCCTTCACCATAAGCTTGATATGAAGGAGCTATTATTTCTCTTGGAATTGTTTTTTTCTTCCAGGCATATTTTACACACTTCAAACTTCAGCCATCGTAGTTCCCTTATTTTTTAAACCCTTGTGCGTCTTTTCGTTCAACCTATTGTTGTTCATACAACTGTAGTAGCTGCTACTTCAGGCAGTCATTTACCTTTCAGATATTTAGTAGTGCAACTGCGAGCAGAGACAAACCTTGTAAATTCCAATGAAAGTAAGATTGCGTTATGCAATAATAAAGTTTAGAAAATTTCGGCATAACAAACAAGCAATAACAATACAGGACCATTACAAGTATTTGTTGCTTGTGATGGTACTGAGCCTTTATGGGCACCCTGTATGTATGAACATAAGCACATACTTACAAGCATACATGCATGAATAAAGACAAAATCCACCAATGAAAGAGAAACGATGGAGTTCAGTAAGGCCTTTCGACTTCTTCTCCTATACTTTGCTAAGTAAAGGACAAGAAGTCTAAAGGCCTTGCAGAACTACAGCGTTTTTCTTTCCTTCGTAAAAGGATTTTGTCTGCATTTATATATTCATCAGCTTCCATACTTTCGTTATTCATTATACATATAGATACACATCGAATCATTAGTTATGCCTGTTTGATTATCAACTGGAGCAGGATAAGCTTATGACGCATTCCTAAACCCAGGGAAGATGGGAAATTTGTACTAAATTAAATTTGCAAGTTGGTTTTGGTTCTGAAGTTAGTCGAATACTTGAGTGGAAACTTTATCATAATATTCCGCCTGTTAAGGAACCATCTTGTTAAAATGCTTTTGCAATAAACATTTGGAGAATATTGTTGTACGGAGGTTCCCACATGAATATATGCAGCACATTCATACCACATTCCAAAACTTTCCTCATTGCTCATATCTACTGGCGTGGCCAACCGCAACAACCCCCTACCCCGGGTAGTTTAGCTCAAGTTTGAACATGGAGTTTGCGATAACAAAACGGTTTCGAACAACTGCATAGTAATTGAGTG
>NC_087201.1:5459895-5487395 GCF_015104395.2 Macrobrachium nipponense
CTGATGAATATAGAGATATTTCAGACATCTTTGAGATCTTCATAACTTGTAACCATATTTTCATAAACACTGCTAATATGCCTACACACATTCTAACTAAGAAATATAATATATACACGTGCAGAATACCTCATTATTTGACAATGAACGCACCCACATAGGTGAAAGTTAAGTATGCCTTAGTTAAACCAGACCACTGAGGTGATTAACAACTCTCCTAGGGCGCCCTGGCACGAGGGATTAGATTTTGTTTACGTTGCTAGGAACCATTTGATTACTTATCTGCGGGACCCACAGCTTATTGTGGGATCCGAACCGTTACATCGAGAAATGAAATTCTAATCACCAGAAGTAAATTCGTCTGTTTCTTCATTGGCAGCAACGGTGAACGAACTCAGGCTACAAAATTGATAGGCGGGTACGGAATCCACTTGTCCAATACCCACATTGGTGAAACTACATATGAACTAGCAATATAAACGAGAATACTTGGCTTACAATTTACGTTTCACGAATACACTGGTTATCCTATCATGAGAGTAATACTGCAACGAAATCTATTACAATAATACAGAATAGAATTATGACCAAAACACAGAGATAAAAGCTCGTACTTTTTTACCATTTTCGTTTTCAAATGTGCACCAATGAATATATTTTTAGGGTACCATCTATTTCCAGGAACGAAGCTTATTTCCAGGAAAATTCTCAGGCACCCTTTGATCATTAAGGACCTTCGGCACCACAACCCATTTCAGACCATCCCCAAAACACTGCTTTTCCCATTCCAGGGTTGCTTGCGCTCGCTAGCACAACTTTCTTTCTTCCCACCCATACCCCAAGGGTGAAATCACTCACATACTCAGTCTAACTCAAGAAAAAACAAAATTAAAGGTAGGAAATAAAATTGTACTTTAGTCCGTCCGCAGATTTTTCCTAACACTGAGTGCCAACATTTCCCTTTGGAGAGTGCAAATTGTACTCTACAGTCCTCTCAGTATCCCCCATATGACGATATCCTTTCATCTTTATCTTGCTAAGTACCAAAACACCGGCTTTTTCTCCTTCCACCAAATACTCAGGCACACATTCCTCTCTTATATTACATAATCATACACATTAAAAACTCCAAGTACAGGTTATAAGCAGCAAACGCCATACCACAGCCATGTCTTAGCTTTCACACGATGATGATCGGAGAAAATAAAATGATTTTCCTTTCACATCATTCCATAGCAAAATTGCGGTTGTCATGGCTTCATAGGAAGACCCTATTCGATTGCTTAGGAGGCAGCATTTCCTCCCTCCATGGAGAGTCCAAACCCTTCAATAGCACTCATCTTCCTTGGGATACGTTACAAACCTATGGCATTTCTTGTGGATGAAATTCCCAAGTTGCCCGACTGAGTACCACCGAAGTAACTTCTTCAATGAAAAAAGGAACCTTTATATTACATATTCGCAGCGTGTTGGACTCCTTTTTCAAGAATTATGCAACCCTTCCTCCATACATTTTCAGGTTTCGTTCATCCTTCTGTTGGGCAATAACCACCTTTTTCGGCCGGGTAACCTAAGATCATTACAGAACGGGTCACCTAAGAGCCTCGACCGCACTACACTGCTACAGTCGGCAGAGAAACTGGACATTAAAAAAGCTCCATCGGGTGATGAATAGAAAAGAAATTTTACGCTTAATTCTATCACTGACCCGGGCACCGAATGTCAACATGACACCAGCGACCGGAGACAGATTGCGCCTCTTCGCCAACGTATGCCCAGGAACCAGTGGCACGAGCCAGTCACTTTGTGGACTTCGTTCCTTTATCTCAGATCATCATCATCATCATCATCATCATTATTATTATTATTATTATTATTATTATTATTATATTATTATTAGTATTATTATATTCAGAGGTGAACTTATGCATATAGAACATGCCCACAGGGGCCACTGACTTGTAATTCAAGCTTCTAAAGAATATGGTGCTCATTAGGAAAGAGGTTTAAAGAAGAGAGAGTCATGCCAACCAGAGGAGAGGTTTAACTGACCTGATATTTCCTTTCACTTATCTATGACCAATGCTTTTCGGTTAGCACGTCTCAAAAAAAAAAAAATTATAATAATAATTTACACGCTTCATTATTATGCAGAAGAATGATAAAGTATAACATACAGAATACGTCTAAAATAGTTAAATGTAGTTTAATTTTTTCATTATGGAAGGATAAGAAACGTCATACGATAGAAATGCGATCTAATTCGAATTAAAATGCTAAATATAACCCAATAAAAGACACAACAACGTTGCTGAGTAAAAAAGATAACTCCGTAATAAGCTATAAGCATGAGATATACATTTCTAAAATAGCCAAAATATTCACAGTCGGTCAATTAATTACAAATCTATAGCTTTACCAACGAATTGGCCAATCACCAATCTAACAATGAGCGATTGCCTCTGCTCCAGCGCTACGGTGGTCGACATATTCATTTCTTACAAAAAAATGAAACACAAAGAGAGAGAGAGAGAGAGAGAGAGAGAGAGAGAGAGAGAGAGAGAGACCTTACAGACCTTACAGACCTTACAGTTCGTTCGGGTTGCCCTAGGTCCCTCAGTGTGAGGCGCCTCTAATGTCTACCAGAGAGTTGCTAGTACATCTTCCGGTATATTTTGCATCTTCCAATCTTGGATGGTCTGGGATGCAGTTTAGATATTTGTCGAGCTTGTTCTTAAACACATCTACGCTCACTCCTGATATATTCCTCTGATGAGCTGGCAACGCATTGAATAGACGCTGCATTATCGATGCTGGTGCGTAGTGGATTAATGTCCTGTGTGCTTTCCTTATTTTTCCTGGTATAGTTTTGGGCACTATTAATCTACCTCTGCTTGCTCTTTCTGATATTTTTAGTTCTATGATATTTTCTGTTATTCCTTCTATCTGTTTCCATGCCTGAATTATCATGTAGCGTTCTCTTCTTTCTAGACTATATAATTTTAAGGATTGTAGTCTTTCCCAGTAGTCTAGGTCCTTAACTTCTTCTATTCTAGCTGTAAAGGACCTTTGTACACTCTCTATTTGTGCAATATCCTTTTGATAGTGTGGGTACCATATCATATTGCAATATTCAAGTGGACTACGAACATATGTTTTATAAAGCATAATCATAGTGTTCAGCTTTTCTTGTTTTGTTTGAAGTGCCGTAACAACATTCCCATTTTGCTTTACATTTTGCCAACAGAATTGCTATTTGATCATTGCATAACATGTTCCTATTCATCATCACACCAAGGTCTTTAACTGCTTCCTTAGTTTGTGATTGTCCTCATTATAGGTCCCCTATATGCATATAGCTTTCCTTCTCTGTCTCCATAATTTATGATTCAAATTTATCAGAGTTAAATACCATCCTATTTACCTCTGCCCAATCATATACTTTGTTAAGGTCTCTTTGTAGAGCGTTCCTATCTTCATCACAAGTAATTTCTCTACTTATTCTTGTGTCATCAGCGAAACTACTCACTACCGAATCCTTAACATTACTGTCTATGTCTTCAATCATAATAACAACAATATTGCAGCTAGCACCGTACCTTGTGGCACACCGGATATTACCTTGGTTTCATCCGATTTCTCATCGTTTGCAATAACTATCTGTTTTCTGTTGTGTAAAAATTCTTTTAACCATCTTCCTACTTTATCTACGATATTGGGTTTTCTAATTTTCTTTGCTAATATATTATGGTCTACTTTGTCAAAAGCTTTTGCAAAAGTCTAGATAAACCACATCTGTTTCATTTCCGCTTTTCATATTTTTGAATATGTTCTCACGGTGGACTAACAGTTGGGTTTGTGTACTTTTTCCGGGTACGAAACCGTGTTGTCCCTATATTAACAAATTATTTTTTATTAAATGTTTCATAATATTTTTCTTCATTACCCTTTCATACACTTTCATAATATGTGATGTTAGACTCACAGGCCACTATAATTACTTGCCTCTAGTCTTGATCCACTTTTGAAAGTAGGGGTGATATATGCTAATTTGTGCTCATCATAAATCTTGCCTGTATCTACACTTTGTCTTAATAATATTGCAAGTGGCTTTGCGATAGAATGAACTACTTTCTTTAACAAAATAGCAGGGACTCCATCCGGCCCTGCAGCAGCTCCATTTTTAATTTCATTAATTGCCTGCACAATATCAGCTTCATTAATTTCTATGTCAGCTAAATATTCACTATTTTCTTCCCTTACTTCTATATCATTATCTTCATTATCTATTCTAGGGGTGAATTCTCTCTTATAATCGTTCTGCCAGTATGTGCAATTTCCTTTTTTTCATTCCGTTAATCTCCCCCCCCCCTTCAATTCTAAAGAGGGCCCCATATTTTTTTTCTATTCTTCTTTTATTCATCTTCTTCGCATATGAGTATAATAGTTTGGGGGTTTTGCTTGATATTTAATAGGGTTTTTTCTTCCAAGTCCCGTTTTCATTTTCTTTTGATTGTATTCTTTTTGTTTGTTGCCATTTTCTATCTTACTTTTTAGCTTCTATTACTTCTTTCCATGCATTTTTTTCTTTTTGCAAGACCTTTTTTCCACTTTCTGATTTTCTGGAACAAGATCCTTCTGTCTCTTGGATATGCATGAATGATGTTTTACTTTTCTTCTTCGGTATATATTTTTCCACTATTTTCTCCAATATTTTATATAATATCTCCGTATTTACCCTTATGTCATCACTTACGAAAATGTTATCCAATCTTTGTTTAATTCTTCATTAATTTCTGACCATTTTATATTTTACTGTAGAAGTTGTATTTCCCATATCCTTCCCACTTTTTCATTTCTTGCTTATCTCTATTTTCACTTGCTTTGGAATGAACTGTTAATTCTATGACATTATGGTCTGAAATACTCGCATTATAAACTATTATTTCTATAACATAATTCATCTCGTTCACAAATACTAGGGTCTAAAGTATTTTCCTTTCTTGTTGGCAGGTGATTTATTTGTTGAATGTTGTATTCTAGTAGCATATCTAATAGCTTTCAAATTGCCTCTTATCTTCTGCACTACTATTACTCTCTTTTTTATATGTATAAGTACAACCACAATCTCCTATTCGTTCTTTTCCATTCTACGAAAGGAAAGTGAAGTCACCAGATAGGAGAATAGTCCAGTCCCTTGTGATTTCTACATATATCATCCAATTTTTCAATTATTAAGTCAAACTCTTTAGTATTAGGAGGTCTATATATTACTATGTTCATCAATTTTTCTGATTCAAATTCTACCGCTATTAGTTCATATTCTGAGTTACTATATTTCTCATATATTTTTCCTTGTTTTTTGTCTTTCCCATATATTGCGGTTCCCCCTTGATTCCTATTTTTTCTATCTGATCTATAAGTTTGGAACCCTTTTATTTGATCATCATTCCAGTCTCTTGGGAATACCAGGTTTTCACTTATATTCATTATATCTATTTTCTTTTCATTTTGGGTTAGTTCTTTCTAAGTACTCTATTTTTCTTTTTGAGTTACTCGTAACTAAACCCTGCGCATTCATCACTATGATGGTTTGCGTGTTTTCTCTTTTCATTTAATACTGGTAGTAATAAGAATTTTCCATGTCTCTTTCCTGTTCTGGTATGTTGTTCTTTTTTCATTTCCAGTTAAATCTGACATTAAAAAATCCAACTTTTCCATAATATTTGATCTTCCTTCATCATAATTATTCATTTTGTGTCTGAATCTGCAATTTTCTCCGTTTCTGCAATATCCTCTTGCATAATAAATACGTTATTATCTCTTGAGTAGAATTTCGGAGCTGATGCTTTGAAACAAATTTTTTTTGCTGACAACCTCTGCATATCTCATTGGTGGTTTGCTTTTCTCTTTTACCTGATATTCTTGATTTCTCCTCTTTATTTGTTTCTTTCTTATTTTGGATTTTATTACTTGGTTGGTTATTTATTTGTTTATGATTCATGGCACACGGTGAATCATATATTTGCATTTTTGTCGAACTTACATCTTTTTCCTTCTTTTAGGTTTTTACATATTTTTGGATGCAGATCTCTGCAATCATCCCCATATCCATCTAAGTATGCACATTTACCATATATTTTGTCATAGTTTTTGACATCTCTTAGGATGTTTGTAGTAACATCTTTCTCCAAATCTGCAATTCCCTCTTTCAAAAGGTTGCAGATTTTGTCTTTTTTGTCTATTTTTTCCTCTTTCCCGTCATTGTGTAGATCTGGGTAGAGCCTCTTCGGGATTTGCTTTTCTGTTGTCATATCGTAATTTATTTCTTCGTAGGCATGCTGCTTTATTGCCTCATATGTAGTATCAATGAGTATCTCTGCATCCATACTTTTATCTTGTTCTTTGTTTTCCTTATTTTTTTCTGTCATTTCATTTTTGTTTACTTCTCTTCCGTTTTCCTCTTCTTCTTTTTCTTCTTCTTCTTCCTCTCCTCTTCTTCTTCATCCTCAACTATTTGTACATTCAATCTTGATTTAATAACATTGGTCTAAGATTGTCCTATCCATGATAGACATGTTGAAACAAAAAAATTCCTTGTAATCTTTTCTCAAATCTTGTATTACCTCAGCACACTATGGATGGGTCGGAATGTTGCATGCAGCACATTTTCTGATTAGGTTTTGTGGATTGACTATGCTATACCAAACCTTACACAGTTTGCATGCTTTTGGCATTCTTTTTTTCCTAATGCATCAATTAGGATATTCACAAGATTCACCTTATTCATTTTCTTTGTCGGAATATGTTGGTTTATGTATATTTTCTTTCATGAGTCTCTTGACCACTTGGATTTTATTTGGAACTTCTTCAATTATTTTCAAGATGTTTTCATTAGTTTTGTTCCAGTTTGAAGGATTATATCCTTCTAATAAAACTATGAATGCTTTTGTATCTTTTTGGTTAGGACTGTTGCTGATTTCATAGATGAGAAATGCCAGTTCCCTTCCTGCTACCTCATCGTATTGCGAATCTGCTAAACACGCCAAATTACGCCACCTCTTCCCGCAGTTGGAACTTACTGCCATCTTGTTCTGATTTATAGTATTACACTTGATAAACTAACTTAGAAGACGCTTTATCCTACTATTTTCACACTAATCTTATCACCGATAGTCCACGAACACTTCTAGATATTTCTCAAATTCTAGTCGTATGTTAAACTTGTGATATCTGTTGATTAATCTGACTTCACGCGGGTACGTCTCGCCAAGCAAGATGGCTACTACGAGAGAGAGAGTTTAACCATTTATTATTTCTTCATTGTAAAGCTAAAAAATCAAAAAGAATAATGCCATGTAATATTATACGTCTACGAAAACATCTAAGCTTCCGCCGTGTGTGTAGTTTTTGGCGGAAGCAGATAACGAAAGAGGAATGTGCTCTCGAGGTCGAAATCTATATTCCCGTCGAAATACTCCGCAGGCGAAGTCAAAGAAAAGGCGACAGTTGAAAGTCAAAGAAATAAAAAGGGAATGACGGGAGAGGCTATCAAAGCCATCCATTCATTTTGTTAGGATTCCCTTCCTTTCACTAAATTTAGCTCCTGACGAAAATCCTTTCACCGGGAAACTCCTGATTTGGCAGAATATAGTGTCGTGTGGTTTATGTCAAGGAAAAAGCACCTGGCTACTCAGAACACTGCTTAATTAGAGTCGACCATCCACCATCCGTCATTAGAGGGATGCAGCCAATGGCTGACAATCTAACTCAAGCTGCATAGAAAACTCACCTATAGCACGAACACTGACCAATTTGGAGAATATATTTACCACGTTCAGAGCAACATTTCGATAATATTCTGTTGGCATGAGGAGTGCGAATTATAAAATGCGATTTTACCTTGATAAGGGAATTAATACTTTTTCTTACGTGTAGTGAAAAGGAAATATTTGTCTTCTTTTATTTTCTATACGACAGTAGCCTTCAATCTAAATACGTTGTCAGGGTGTGATTTTATAAAAGTTATAATTTCTTATCAGGTTTTAGAAAAATAGATCCAGAGCCATTCAAATGGGTTCGAATTATTCAAAGAATGAAGTGGCATTTTTATTTAGTGGATATATATAGAAATCTGATTTTTTATTTAGATAAGCTCTTCTTTATATGTATTTTGTAGTTGAAAATAAAAAACAGCCAGAATCCATGTACTATTCTGTTATGTAATGTTATATCACAGAGTTCAGATAAATTAATTTACGGTCGAGATTATACTGACAGATGAGGCTAGGTTTTTATTGCAGTGTTGTTTCTCATATTATTGATTACTGGCTTTTTATAAGCAGGATTGTGAGAGAACTAATGAAGGGATATTTTTTTTCCAAGAAGGATTTTGTTTTTTCTGAACACTTGTTATGTCCATTGCGACACTCGCCTTATATGTCATATATGAGCAATTTTAAACCATAATAAAAATTTATTTGATTTACCTGTGATTCTGTTCGACATTTGCATTAAACTCTTCTGCCCCGTCGAGTTTTGAGCAGTATTGCCTTAGTTCGACTTTTTATCGGCATTTCCTGCACTGAAGGTATGATATTAAGTTTCGTGACAATATTATTTACTTCACTTAATCATCTTTGTTACTTGATGCGATACAGAGAATGGCGCTTGTAGAGTGACGTGATACTGACCATTCTAAAAAAGGTGGTTACTTATTTTCGCTTATTTGGGAAGTAAGCCTACAAACTACTTTGCTGTTGCTCGTGTTTGCGGGGACCTATAGCTTATTGTCGAATCCGAACCACATTATATCGAGAAATGTAGTTTCTGATCACCAGAAATTAATTCCTCTGTTCCGTATTGGTAGCAGTCGGCAGCGAATTCTGGCTATACATTACTGATTCGCATTCACGTATGCATATATTGATTCTGTTATACGTGTGTATTCTTGTTATTATTGTTACAGTTTAGTCAAAATTACTGATTCTATTCATTTTCTCGACCGAATAAGTGCCAATTTTATACCTCAACGTGGCTTAAAATGAACAAGATAAGTTGACTCAAAACATTAGTATATAATTAATGAAAAGAGTAGGCAATAAACAAAAAGCCCGAATTCTAAAAATAAAACTTATGACTCTTACAAAAATGATATCGTCGCCAAAACCCCCCGCCCCCACGCCCCGCCCCATACACAGATTCATTTCTTTTTAAATGTCGGACTCTTTTTTTCATCATTGTGAAATGCGGTGATGGACAATTACATTGGGGCCACGTAGTTTGTCATGTAGCTCTCTCGATAATGAGTTTTCCCTTATCATACCGAAATGTTTAATTAGATAGCCCTGTTTTATTAAAATGGAGAATTTGCAATTAACAGCTAATGCTGAAAATTCATTTGAGCCTCCTCCGGCCACAATGTGACGTCACAAAAACACTTCTCTTTATTTCACGTAAGTTTTTTGCTCAGGTTGTTTTCATTCAAGTTTGTTTGTTTGTTTGGTGTTTTTTACATCGCACGGAACCAGTGGTTATTCAGCAACGGGACCAACGGCTTTACGTGACTTCCGAATCACGTCGAGAGTGAACTTCTATCACCAGAAATACGCATCTCTGACCCCTCAAAAGAATGTGACACTAAGGAAAAAAAAATAAGGAAAAACACCTAATTATGAGCAGGGCCTAATGGAGTGAGAATGAGATATCTGCAGTATGTAAAGGACACGAAGTATTTCAAACCCGGCCCTTCCCTTTCCAGGCGAGACTGTATGGATTCTGGAATCAAAATACATTTGGCCGTATTATTTGATGAACCAATTGGAACTTGCTTTTATTAGAGTTTTCGCTAAGGGAAATCAAGTTTCGTTCATAAAGTTTTTGAAACTCAATCTGGAATGAAACGAGACAATTATTTAACCATTAATGAGTTTTCCAGCGCTTTATTTACACAGTTGCCGCGTAATATCTTATCTTACGAGACAAATACATTAACACAGTGACATTATAGTGGTAGTATTGTAAAAATAATTAGCTTCGTAATTAGCTTCAAAAAGATGCAGATCCCAGAAAACAGGTGGGATGGTAAATTATCCATTTATTGAGATCACTAGTTAATAATTTCTTAGAGCAAAGGAAATCTATTTTGATTAAAAGTTTATGGTGAGCTATAATCTGAGTCGATCTGTGGAAAACATAATCTGAAAACTGAAGTTTTAGATACTCCAGATAAATGGGAGCGCCTTTTCTTAAGCTTTATGATATAAACTGATGTATATGAAAACCATTGATTTATTGCTTGCATATATTGCATTATTTTTATTCTTGATTTCCTTATTTTGATATATATTTCCAAAAACTTCAAAGTTTTGTGAATGGTTATTGGGGTATTCTCAATACGCAAAAAGCTATCAGGAATTTGCTTATTATTATTATTAACTTAATTATTATTTTATTATTATTATTATTATATTATAGTAGTAGTAGTAGTAGTAGTATATTGTATCTATGTATTATATATATATATATATATATATATATATATATATATATATATATATATATATATATATATCTATATATACGATTGATTGACTTTAAATGTCGAAAAATTTAAAACGCGACGACTTTACAAACAAAGTTACAACCACGAAGGAAATTGAAAATTGCTGGAGATTGCTAAGTACTTCCGTATTATTACCAATACATGGTCACAGAACTATATATATATGTATATATATATATATATATATATATATATATTTATATATATATATATATATATATATGGTGGGGTATAAGTCCTAAGGGAATACAAAAATGTTGGGAGGTCACAGAACCGTCAAAGGATTAATATCGAAATCTACTTATTGGTAATCCTCTTTAGTGATCCTCTTTATTCTATCTTTTCAATACTTTTCTTGAATATATTTTTTATTAATGGGCCCAATGAAAATAATCCTCGACTTACTTATTAAAATCATCCACCCCGGTTAACTGAATCTGAACAGATTCCATTTACTCCCAATTTTTTCCATCCTTTAACCTGATACCGGTTCGGGATAATTGTGTTTTGCTAAACTAATCCTGCTTATTAACCTCATATTGTTTCTTCATTATAACATCCACTTTCCTCCTCTTATTTAGAGGCTGTCGGAATCCTAGATTAATTATATATTGTCTATTTTCTTTGCAATGATAAAAATATATCATGGTAACATGTGGTTAAATAATACATGAATATAAGTACTAAAAAACTAAACCATTATTTTGCCAAATGTTACAGTAATAATTTATTTCATTAATTAGGTATCACTGCTTGTAGCCTCATCAGATGTGTTACTTATGGGGGAAATAAATACTAGTGTCAAATCTCTACTAATTAAAAAAATTATTGTGTCTGGAGAATTATGTGGAAATAATTTCATATAAAAAGCCTTCAAAATGTTAAAATAATAAGCCGTGATCCGACCTCCAGCCTACTCAGTGTGCGTGCTAAAATCCACGGTCAAATAAAGCCTTGTTTCACCAATGAAAATTAAAATTATTACCATATAGTTTATTATAAATAATTTTTCTCTACTGTTTAATATGCACATTATTTACTTTCTTACATTTTCATTCTGATAAAAAAATCATAAATATCCTATCCTATTTCCTGTATCTTTAACTCAACGTGAAACACCTTTTACAGATTTTTTTAGGTTTCCATAGACCATTCCTGTACGCCCCCCCCCCCCTCCCCCCCCCCCCCAACCAGCACAAGAACAGCAATAAAGTAGTTTGTAGGCTTCCTCCCCGATTAAGAAAAAAATAATAAATAAAGGCGTAATCAGAACAAAATGATAAAGAACTTGAAAGAACTAGGAAGCAGTAGGTAAATAAGGTGTGAATCTCTCTCCGAATCAGAGCTCTTAAATATTGGATTCGGCTTCGGCTTCGTGTAAAATTAATTAATGGAATTGGATGTCCTGCTGGGAGTTGCAACGGCGCCCAGTGTTAATTACCGCCTGATTCCAGCGACAGATCGATCGCTGAGAGAGGATACGACGCTACTAAAATCCGAAGAGTATAATAAAGTTAAAAAGGAAAAAAAAAATCTTACTGATAAAAGGTTGCGGATTACGTTCAGAAAAAAAACTGTATTACGTTCGCTGCAGTATTATGGGAAATATTAATACTCAATAATAGTCAAGGTCGATCGTCAAGTCAGGTCATCTCGAGAGTCAATCGTATTCGAATGTCATAAAAATTTGTTTGTACGTAACAAATCGATTCTTCCTTGCGTGTGTTTATACATACATACAAACATATATATATATATATATATATATATATATATAATATATATATATATATATATATATATCTTAATAAGGACAAGGAAACATTTATCGTTGATAATTGTGAAACAACACAGATCAATATCAGGCAAAGGAAGAAGACACGAGTTAGTAATGTCATAAACAAAAACAAGTAAATAATGCGGCGAAGTTTCTTCGGCGAATCGAGTTTTCAGTACAGCTTATAATATTGAATGATACTCCCAGCCGCAGCCCATGAAACCTCCAGCCACGAGCCTGTGGTGGCTGTGATGTTGGCACCTATAGGGCCACAGACGCACGATCATGGCTGTCTTTAACTTTAAATAAAATAAAAACTATTAGGGCTAGAGGGCTGCAATTTGGTATTTTTAATGATTTGAGTGTGGATGATCAACTTACCGATTTGGAGTCGCATAAATTCAGTAGTTTTTAAGATCTGAGAGCAGACAGACAAAGCCATCTCAATAGTTTTCTTTTAGAGAAATCTAAAAAAAAGCTAAACACGTAAAGAGGGATATGTAGATAGGAGTAAGATAGTTAGTGAGATAAATATAAAAAAATTACAATAGCACACGCAGGAGTCACTTTTTGGTTAAGATCATCCAAATGTTTTCTGTTTTTTTAAGTGGTTGTGTTCGTACGTGAATCTGAAACGACCATAATGTAATTCTATTACGTCCTCTCATTTTGGTGTTCATGTTCAACAAAGACTTGAGTAAGTTACTGTATTTGTCCTTTCTTTGCAGTCTGTAATAAACATAGCAGCTAGATTAGCATTACCTTTGTCTTCGCCTGAATATTTACACTAATTATTTAGGAAAATTGTTTGTTTACAGAAGTTCATTAATTAAGCTTTTCATTTTTAAAGCCCCAGCCCATTGTACACAGATTGGTACATTAAAAAATTATCAGTAAGTTTTGATTATATCAATTCTGTACTTATCCGCTTAACAGACTATCACAAATGACTTGGCAAAAAAATGTTAATAATGATGATCGATGAAGGTTAACGAAAAAGCGAAAGGTGTAATTGTATGTTCGCTTCACTGTCTTCTAAAGTAGGATTCTTAGTAACACTTATTTGGCCATGAAATATGTATATCCAGATTTATAATCGTGTTTAGTTACCTGTACTGCAGCTTCACGTTTCTCCAGTTACCTGTATTGCAGATTTAGAATCGCTTTTAGCTACCTGTATTACAGATTTAATATCGTTTTTAGTTACCTGTATTGCAGATTTGGAATCGTTTCCCATCTTGGTTAAAACATCTGTAACAGTGCAGCTCTCGCTTCAGATTTTGGATAATATTAAGGTTTTCTTGGACAAGTTCCACTCGAACTATGCTTTTAAAAGTATGGGCAAAGGTCAAAGATATGTCATCAAGTAGGTACTTTATTTATAGGACAATAAAAATTGCCAAAAGATAGCGCTTGGGTATGATTTTCTTATATAAACAATAGGGAGGCTGCACATTCTTAATGACCGTTAAAAAGGTTGATTCTGATTTTACCAATGATTATTTTGTTGCATATGTGAAATGGAATAATGTACTGTGTATTTTCCTGGCATGCCTGAAAAGCAGTCCGCTGTGAATAAAATGAGTCAAGCCTATCATTGATAATAGCTGAAGAAACTTTTTTTGTGACATTCATTCTCTCATAATAATTTGAGTATCTTCTGTCAGTCAACATTTCTAACGCTTTATATTTAACTTTGTTTACTGACTATGATATCAAAAGTTCTTTCGTTCCTATTCTCTCCAAAGCGTCTGCTAAGATTAAAAAAAAAATAAAAATAAAAATAGATTGATATCCTCATCCGCATGACTTACCTCAATTGTTACCGTGCTTTCCAACACGAGTTTTCTACGATGTCATAATTCAATTTCATTTTCTTTAACGATATGTATGCACTCAGGAATGGACATACTTATTAGTCATCTATTAAGGTATCGGTCTCGAATGGAAAATCTTGCAGAAAATTTTACACTAAATGTGACTGACTGATTTTATGTCACGAACCAGCTAGATATATGCCCGTGCTAAATGAAATTAATTCTTCCCCACACTCAGACAAATAATGCAAGTAAAAACTATTTCAACTACATTTTAGAAAGTGCAATGTGCTTCATATCAAGATAAAAAATTATGAAATATTGCAGCTTATTTTGGAGATAACTGATAAGGACAATGTCTACAATACCGATAATTTATGAACTGGTCAGAATTATGACTTGGTAATGATGACCAAACATTAAAAGCAACAGTAATGATTTTTTGGTCCTGTCATCGTGATTTGGCAATCGTCAAGACATAAGCTAATGCTATACATTCGCTACGTTTTTCACTCATGTCTGTTTTCTTGTTGGATATTTTAAGGTAGTCTGACCTAAAAGCGTAAATATGCCACTGAGCGAACTGCTGTTTTCAGTAACATCAAACACAATAGAATCAGGCGTTTTGTGATTTTTTTTAACCTAGAAACTGACTAAAAATGCTGTACCGGTCAGTTTAGCTTCTGACCAGTTCATAAATTGTATATAAGGCACAAGCATTTGGACGAGTGAGTTGCGTACTCGCTTATCAATATGGTAGCCCGAGTTCGCTCCCAGTTGCTGCCAATGTGGATTGGAAATTCATTTCTCGATATAATGCGGTTCGCATCCCACAATAAGTTGTAGGTCCCAATTGTAGGTAACCGATTGGTTCCTAGCCACGTAAATAAAAATCTAGTCATTCGGGCCAGCCCTAGGAGAGATTTTAATCAGATGAGTGGTCTGGTTAAACTAAAATACACTTAACTTATACTAAAAGTGTGTTTGCAACATCCATTTTGGCCTTTTATTTATCACCATTCCCAGTTACTTCCTTAAGTCTTTAAGTCCAACATCCTAGTGCAGTTTTGGGTTCTCTCACAGTTCATCTTGTGCCACCCCCCCCTCCCCCAGACTCTTCAGGATATTACCAACCCCTATAACAAATCTTGAAATGGTGGAACTTATGAAAAGGTCAGATAGAACATAATGACAGGAAGACCAGGTTTATTGGAAAGGCCACGAACAGAAACCTTGAAAAATTCCACATAGCCTCTATATATCCCAGAACATTGCGAATCTCACAGAACTATTGAATATCATACAAACTACTTCTCAGTCACTCAGATGGAGGACTGAAACTGCTTTGGAGCCATAAGTCTACCATCAAAGCGAGGCTGAGTGCTCGGCAGGCAACGCCTTATGTCAGAGGGTAACAAGTTGCACTTACCAAACTGGACAAAGCCCAACTGGCTGATCCAATTATATGAAAATAAAGGATATTCTCCCGAGCCCTTTGTGACCTCCTGGGAAACCCCAAGCAACCCCACGGGAGGTCATGATTCCCAGGTTATGATCCGTTGCTTTAGATCCTAGTATACTTGATTTCATTTATTAACAAGATCTCCTTAGCTTGCTGTCCGAAGAACTGCAGCTCCCTTTTTAGACTGTCTCAATTAAACGTTGACATAAAACCATAAAACCAAATCAGTATTAGTAATAAATAGAAAGAAAAAAAAGGAGAGATCTCGAGCTCAGAAACTGTTTCCACTGAGTGGAGTATTCAAGCATCGAAACTGTTTATACCTGTCTTCCTGTGTAATCACCAGCAAAGACGAATAGAGTTTGTTCAAGCTGCAATTTGTATCCCCTCCAGTTTCTTACTCCCCTATTATCTTAGGTTTCATGTCTATGAGAATATCGTTAAAATTTCCCACAGTGAATTTTTTTGGTCTCAATGAAGAAAGTCTTTGAACACTGCTTGAATATTCAGTGAAATAATTATGCTCCACTGTCAATAGACACACGAAGCATAAAGGCAATGCCTGCATTTTTAATCTCTTTGATGGCTTGTATGAATATGTAGTAGCTAACAGAAGAAACTTAGTTGTTTTCAGAAAAAACTTTGTTATTATCACTGATCAAGGGAAACCGGAAACTGCAAGCGCTTTTGTTAAAAGAAAAAAAAAATGTCGTATACTTAGGACGCATTATTATTGCACCGAAAGATGAGATGGCCATCATTTTGTTTTGATGATAACTTTCAGTAAACGCGCTGAGCTTTTTTTTTTTTTTTATTGATTCTGTAGACGTTACTGATGATGGAAATCTAGACTTGAAATATTTTAAAATTTAGTAGTAATTTATTACTCTGTATTTTTAGTGGAAATTATCATTTGCATGCTCAAATTGTATATATATATATATAATATCATATATATATATATATATATCATATATATATATGGTATATATATATATATATATATATATATATATATATATATATATGTATATATATATATTATATCATATATATATAACCATATATATATATATATAGTATATATAGTATACATATTATACCGATTGCTTATATATATAGTGGTATATATATATATATGATATATATATATTCTAGATATATGTAGATATATAATATTATATATAATATATCTATATATTATATATATATGTATATTATTATTATATATATATATATATCTAATGCATAATATATATATATTATATATACATACATATCTATATAGATATATATAATATTTAATTATATATTATTATATATATATATATTCTTATAATATGGTATATATTTATATATATTACTTTCATATATCTATATACCATATCTATCATATATGTATACTATCATATATGCTATATATATATATATATACGTATATATATACTCTATATGTATCTCTATCTATATATATCATATATCTATGATATATTATGTAATATATATATATATATATATATATAATTATATATATATAATATTTATATATCTAATATTTTACATTTTCTTGTAATTATTAACTAACGAGGTACCTTGAACTTTTCATTTCTCAACCAGGCATATTTTACACACTTCAAACTTCAGCAATCAGAATCTCGTTTGCAATTCCTTTTCATTCAACCAATTGTTGTTCATACAACCTTAGTAGCCGCTATTTCAGGCAGTCTCAAACATTTACCATTCAGATATTTAGTTGTGCAACTGCGAGCAGAGACCAACCTTATTTACTTACGTGCAAACATACATGCATCAATAAAGACAAAATCCACGGAGGAAAGAGAAACGACAGGATTTCTGCAAGGCCTTTCGACTTCTTGTCCTTTACTTTGCTAAGTGAAGGTCAAGAAGTCCAAAGGCCTTGCAGAACTCCATCGTTGTTTTTCCCTTCGTACGAATATTTTGTATTTACTTATATATTTATCAGCTTCCATACTTTCGTGATTCATTTATAGATATACATACATTTAGAATAATCAGTTATGCCTGTTTGATTATCAACTAAAGCAGGTTAAGGTTATGACGCATTCCTAAACCCAGGGAAGATGGGAAATTTGTAGTCAATTAATTTGCAAGTGGTTCTGGCATTGAAGTTAGTCAAGTACTTCGAGTGGAAACTTTCTCATAATATTCCACTAGTTAAGGGACCATCTTGTTATAATCTTTTGCCACAAACATTCGTTGAATGGTGTTATACGGAAGTTCCCTCATGAATATATGCAGCAGCACATCCATACTAACCATTCCAAAACTTTCCTCATTGCTCATGTCTACTGGCGTGGCCAACCCCCTCCCCACCCACCCCCCTCCGGTAGTTTAGCTCAAGTTTGAACACGGAGTTGTGATAACAACACAGTTTCGAACAACTGCCTAGTAATTGAGTGTTTCCGCTACCTCGGATGGAGGAGGGCCACTGGATTTCACTTAACTGAATTCTATATGTATGGGTGCTAGATCATTTAAGACCCAATATATATATAATATATATCTATATATATATATATATATATATATATATTATATATATATATATATATATATATATGCATGTCTGAGAGCCTTTTCACATATATATCTCAGCACAGATATATGTACATATGCTAGAATGCATGTAGGTATGGTGTGGTATACTGGATATGGAACTAATCTATTAGCGAGCGAATGTTTTTGATGTGCGGTCCTAGATATGAGGAAAAGAAGGCAGTGGAGGAGAAGGCGCATCAGGCAACCGACCCCTTCATGTATGGATAACGGTGGGAAAGAAGAAGATATAAGAAAGAGATTTTTTTAGTTAAGAAGTTTCGGAGCACAGGCCAAACTCCCATATACAGAGTTTAGCTCTCACTGGAATCTTTCAAGTCTGTATGTTAGGTTCATTACCTGGGAACTATAGTCGAGTCTACTTTGTATTATGGCTACCTACGGCAAGGTGAGCAGCCTTTAATTAAAGCCTTCCTCGCTCGGTTGCAACTCGACTGTCTTATGGAAGAAATTAAACTAAATAGAATTCAGTGGATCACGAGTAAATAACGGTAGTCACTGGCCTTCTAATATCCATTCATTCTTTTAATGCAATTGAGATGTGTCCATTATTTATATGATGTTAATCACCATCTAAGACCACAGTCAGAATTGACAGCCCTCGTGAATACTATATCTCCACGTGTATTTGGTTCAAGGTAACTGATTACGATTTTGATTTTTATAAAAGGTTGAATGCAATGCATTTCCACGCCAATGGAGATTCCGCATGTCATTATTTCCCAATCCCAGAGAGGCTTTGCTTATTAACGAGGGCGAAATATGAAGCGTTCCCACCGGTTCTGTTGTTTTTTCAAAATAGAACGTTTCCGACAGCAGCAGCACGGCTACAATCCAAAACGCTCGAGAACAACTCAACTCGCCAATATCCTTCATTGCAGCAACAGTGGAGAGCTAAGGTTTCATTTCCGTTTTAATCTTTTCTGACGATAACAGTGATTTCCTCTCTGTCAAAATCCATCTCATTTTGAGCATGACTTACGGTTGTTAGAGAGATTGAATGTAAATCAATTTCATTCACAAGAGACATCTCTTTTACTGCGTCAGGTGATGTTATGCTGTTCAGATCAGTGATTCATTGTATTGCTCGAAACTTTATTGTTTACCTTTGCCTTTAGAAGCCTATAAACGATTTCAGGCCTGTGTTTCAAAAGTCAAAAGGACTAATTTATATTTACTTAATCTTAAAACACGCTTGTGTTCGTTGTCAAAGAACGGTTTGCATGATGTGGAAACTTCTTAGGCAGCTCTTTAATCGTCGACAAAGGGATCATGTGCTCAAGTTGGTCATTGTGCATTATCGCCTTTTCTCTGGAGAGAGAGGTCATTTCCCATTTTGGGTGGTGGGGATATCCGTTGCTTTTCAAACGTTCATTTTCAGAAAAGAATTAGGCATCACCTTATCAGATATTTCGTGAGTGTATTGTTGTATTGTATATTTGCGTCGTGTTCTCTTGTGCCTCTTGTATAGGACATAGATTAATGTCGCATAATTTGTATTTCATAGGATTTTCATGCGGCTTAACATTATATTAAATCATAAAGTTTTCCTCTTGTAATTTATCCAATCATACATAAATCCCTTAATCTAGCCCTTATCATATCTAGTAATGAAATCTTGTTCTATTATTGACTGAAAACAAATTCATAAGCTGCACTATACATTGTTGGTATCTAAGTGAGACATCACTGAAGTAAGTCTTTAGCAGAAGTATAGAGAAGGTATCAATATATTTTTCTCTAGGGTTCCACTAGGTATTTGGTAAAACATCTACCATGTCTTTGCCAAAATATTACGGTAATTTAAACCATCGTGCATGGTTGGTAAAAAGGAGACATCGACGTTTGATAATTATAGCTAATAATCGACAACACTTCTAATAATTTACGAAAACCTATTGTCCGAGGCTTAAAAATATTCCTCTGAGTAAAGAGTAAAAAGGAATGTAGCTTTTTTTTTCTTTTTTTAAGACGGTAAATAATTCCGTTGAATGAATCATTATTTTTTTTCCTCATCGTCGTCAACTTAAGATTCTCTAGGTTTCTTTTTGTTTATTATATTCTTTATTTCTCGGATTTCTGAATGATTAGAAATAATCTGTGACTGATAAATTTCTTGATTCATTTTTCTAACAGTAAATGGTCACATGGAAATCGGCAACTTTGTCTTTTGTAGTATTAAGTGAAGGGTCAACTTTAACAGATGAAATAATCTGTCATTTACCTTTCCCATGAAAACTTAGATTCCTATATTCCAAATACGGAATTTAAATGCTAAGCCTTTAAAGAAGTGAATTTTTCTTTCCGGCCATTAATTACTTACTTTGACATTCTGAGTGGTTTAGAGTTCAATCCAGGCAATTAAAGACCCTGTTTTTCTTGTTCACTGAGAAAATTTGTTGGGTATTAGGATACATTATGGTTCATGCAACATAGCAATGTTACTAGTTAATGTTCTAAGACGCCTACGTGAATGCATGTCGGTACTTTACTACATGTTCCTCTGGGTAAAACACGTTTTACCGTTGCTGTACGGGGCTCATAAAGTCCGCTTTACTATTGTTTTAATGGCTGATATCGCATACCTGAACAGAAATTCCACAGGTATAAAAAAAGAAAATAATCGAGTACATTCTTCTAAGCAAATGATTGTAGAGGAAGGTTCCTAAGCGATGTATTAATTCCCTTGCCTTGTTGAGAGACGGTTCATCGAGGCCATAAAAGATAAAATAGTTGTCAAGTAAGGTTCGATTAATAATAAAAGGTGCCTTATGGATATTAACATATTGCTTTTGACGCCTTAAATGTCGAGTGAAGAGTTGGGTGCTCGTTGTTGTAATTTGATTTTTACGGGACTATGAAAACTATTAGCATCTTGTACAAGTTATCCTGGTAAGCGATTATTTTGCATGAATTACGTTAACACAGGATGTAACTGGACACTTTTAATCACTCATTGTAATAGAAATGTAAACAAGGCGTGAACGGACCTCCAGCTTCCTCGGTACGCGTGTAAGATTTTCCCCTCACACATAAGTTGTAAACATTATATTGCTAATTTAACGTGAATTAAAATGTGCTAAAATCTACTGTCAAATAGATCCTTGTTTTACCTACGAAAATTAAAATAAATATGCTTTATTCTGTTAGAAATAATTTTTCTGTACTGTTTAACATGCACAATAATTAGCTTTTATATTTTAGTTCTAATGAATAAATCATTAATATCCTTTCCTAAAATTCCTGTATCTTTAACTCAATGTGAAACGCCTTTTTCAGACCTTTTTAGGCTTTTTCACAGACCTTTCCTAATCCCCAACAAGAACAACAGCAAGAACAACAACAACAACAAAGTTGGTTGTAGGCTTACTCCCCGACAGACAAAACTGTGGATGATCGCATCGAAAATGTTTGTTTATGGACTTTGGGATAGATTTCCTAGTTACCACAACTCATCAAAAATGAATTATAAAAAGTATGTGTTCTCCACTAGATTCCTCATTCCAAAACATATTCATTCAAAGAATAAGAAAAATCAATTTTGTGAATAACCAATTGTGATAATACATTCTGTTATTCATTGTTCTGTTAGATGGCCAATGTTTCATTTAATGGAATATGTATTGAACTCTATAATCAACAATCACGAACGAGCTTGGTGTGTGCTACGATGCACAGGAACCCGGCGCTACCTGCCATGTCTCCCCTACCTTCCCGATCCCCTACCTACCTAGCCCTTAACTGGGCTGGACAAACAGGTCTGCAGGAGGAGTGTGGATGTGATGTCTCCCTTTACTCTCCCGATCCCATACCTACTCAGCACCCGTCCGGGGCGGACAAACAATACAAAACCCACCCTGATTCCATGTAGATCAATATAGATATTTCACGAGAAAAACAAATACTTCTCAATTATCCAAAACTATTACAACGAATACCACGATAGAAGGAGAAATTGTGTTCTTTCATTAAGGTACTCGATCCCTGAACTCTCTAACTTGAGGTTTATATTACACGAACGGAATGTGAGGGGATGGGAATTCAATATCCAAAACTATTAGTTTTTATGTTGTTGAAATACAGGTGCCCTGCACTTTTGCCTAACTACAGCCATTGGAAAATTTACTTTGAATGTGTGGAGAGAGAGAGAGAGAGAGAGAGAGAGAGAGAGAGCACCTATGATGCTGTTGGCGTCCAAAAGTGGGTCACGGTTTTTAATGTTTTTGCAATGTAAATGAAATAATAAAAAGAGAAAAATTCACAGAATTGTGTGAACTACATCACCTGACAACGTGTGGGTTTTATCAAAGCCACCTGATTGACTTCTTTTTAATTAACGATACACAAATTGTTGAAAAGTTCAGTTGAAATAACCGACGGGGCATTCTGTGGCTTATCGTAATTGACGCGCGTCCATTTCCCTAAATATATTTCAGAATTAAAGTCATTTTTCTCAAACTGATATTTAACTTCTCTTTTACTTTTTTTTTCTCTTGTGCTTCGTTATATAAACAACAATCTTTGGCAGGCGTAGCTTCACGGGGTTTTAATTGTTTGTTCCCACGAGCGTTGAGCAAGTACTATGCGGTAAATTACTTTGTTTCCTGGAATGAGACTCAGTTCAGCCGTTTCATGCTGAAGTGTAAATATGTTATCTGTAAATATATATATATATATGTATATATATATATATATATATATATATATATATATTATATATATATATATATATACATACATATAATGTGTGTTTTGTAAAATTTATCTTTTCATTTTGATTTTACCGGAAAAAATATATATATATATCTTTGGTCACAGTAAACAAGTTATTTCAATTTTTCATTTATTTAGTTTTTTTCAACAAACTACAAGAAATCACAACAAATAAGTTGTGAAGTGAACATAATTTTTTGCACGTTTTCTATATATTCTTTATGCTCGCTACATAGCCTGAATAGCATTATACACTAATTAAATATAGTAATTTAAACTTTTCATCTTCAAACATCTTCAAGGTAAGTACAACCTCCTATGGAAACTAATTTTAAATATCCAAAAATGCCAAGACAATCAACATGAGGTCGATCTGATGTTGCACAGATAAAACTGCGTAATATTTATTTCAATGTCTTAATTTTTCAGGAGATGAACCCTGTTTCCATGGGACAAGCCGCCAGGGGCCACTAACTTGAAATTCAAGCTTCCAAAAAATATGGTGCTCATTAGGGAAGGAAGAGAAGTTAAAGGTAAATAGAGAGAAGAGAACTTACTTATTAAAAAGAAAAACACTAAATTAATATATTTAATAAATGGATAAGAATGTATCAAAATGCAAGAAGAATTGCCTTGGGTAGTAATACACTGCATCTTCGGTTGAACTTGTGAAGTTCTAACTGCACAACATCCTCTGGGAGACTGTTTCAAAGTCCAGCATATTGAGGAATAAAGGACACCAGGAATTGAGGAACCAATCAAATATATATAAACCTGACATAAAGATATTAAACACCGTACACTCCCTGACTCCTCTACATGTAGATATGAGGAACTTATTATCATATACAATATAAACCTAAGATAATATTCTTAAACACATACACTCCCTGAATCCTCTACTAAGTAGAGGATTCAGGGAGTATACTGTGTTTAACGGCTGTACATTGTTTATCTACAAGAGACTTGTAGATAATCAATGTACAGCCATTAATCACTTGATAGTCTCAACTTTAACAGAAGTATCTCATAAACGTCGGAAAAAATACATCATAGAGCAGTTCATTGTCGTGGAAGTTTTTAGCACTTTGGTTTCTACAGTGATTTGCCAGTTGAAGTATGAATGTGGCGGTGTTTGTTGTCTTAGGAGCACAACCTATTAGGCGAAAGGTTTGATGTAAAAAGCAAGGCCTGGTCCTACCTCAAGCTTACTTGGGATGCATGCCAGATTTTTCCCATCACCCATAAGTTATAGACATTATATTCCTAACTTTTAACATCATTTAAAACATGCTAAACTCTATGGTCAAATGGAGTTTTGCTTCACCTGCGAAAATTAAAATAAATACGCTATATTTGATTAGAAATAATTTTCCTGTACTGTTTAACATGCACATTATTTATATTTTACGTTTTCATTTTAATAAATAAATTATAAATATCCTATCCAAAAAAAAATTCCTATAACTTTAACTCAATACGAAGCTCCATTTTGAGACCTTTTTAGGCATTTCCAAAGACCTTCCTACCCCCCAGAGAAGAACAATAACAGCAACAAAATGTGTAAGGCTTACTCTCCGAGTAAGCGTAAATGGTTTTATGTATGGTGAATGCATACATGTCTGAAAGAATGCATAGGCGTGTATGTATGAGCCAAGAACATTGCTTAGCCAAAAATAGCACGCAAATAAAATAGGCGTTTCATGAGCGTGTCTAGCATCTCACCAACCCCCTCACACCACCCCCAAAACCCCCTCCTCCATTTAATATCACAGATACCAGTCGCAACAAGACCATTCAGGCTAAGAAAGAAAGCGTAATGGCAGGGCATTGTTTTTCTCACAATTTCTTTGGTCTGGATTTCGAATCTTTTTTTTTTTTTTTTTTTTTTTTCAATACTTCGAAAGAAACGTAAAAGGGAAGTTTGACCTCTCTAAGTTCTTTTAATCGTTAACCAGAGGAATTAACGTTTCTTTGAATGAAAATATTCCCTTTACCAATCTTTTGCATCAGTCAATAGATTCTTGTGCTAGGAGTCCTTTGTGGTCTCAAGGAGAGAGGCTGATTAATAACTGAAACGCGAGAGTTCTGCGTAAGTTTAAAAGATAACAGTATATGAAGTCTTTTCAGCCTCACGGAGATAAAAGGCATTTTTTTTCCTTTCCTTCTTATCATTTTCTTTTTCAGAATTTGGGTATGAAAACCGGATTAATCAGACTTGAGGAATTTTGTTCACCTCCGCTCTGATAGTCAAAGGTTGATATTATAGAAGTCGGCAAGTAATTATTATCAGTGTTATATACCTTCATGATAATCTGTTAATTAGATGGGAGCATTTTCTTGTTTTTTATCTGTCGTTTACGGAATTATCAGCTATTAGTTATTATAATTACATTTATCATCATGTTCATCTCTGGAATAAATCTATCTTCTTGGTCTAAATGAATCATTCTCTTGACGATATACATACATATATATATATATATAATATATATATATATATATATATATATATATACATATATATATATATATATATATATATATCATATATATATATATATATATATATATATGTGTGTATGTGTGTGTGTGTGTGTGTGTGTGTGTGTTTTATACAAGAGATGAATATGATGATAAATGTAGTTATAATAACTAATACCCGATAATCCAGTAAACGACAGATAAAAAACAAAATAATGATACCATCTGATTATATATATATATATATATATATATATATATATATATATATATATATATAAAATGAATAGGATGGAGAAAAGCCAGCGTAACATCATACATCTATTTTCCAAATTTTCGAGACTTTGAGTCTCATCATCAGGGCTGTAAAACATACAAAACATACAAATTAAAAAAGACTCAGTATTAATATTAATATTAATAAAAATGGAAGTACATAAAGTTAAATATAATATTTTAAAAAGATTAACTAAAAAAATGATCTAAAAAAATTTATATATATAAAAAAAATTAAAAGTGAAGAATTCTTAAAAGTTAGTACCTATCTCTATGTAGTTAAAAAACTGAGTGACGTTGTTCTGGTTTGGAAAGAAACGTCAACTATGCTATATATAGAACTGTGGAAGAAGTCTGACCATTTAATGGGGGCACAAGCTGTTTGATTGTTAATGACTCCAAAACAGAGAGAGAATAGTCATTGGGCGCTTGGGTGACAATACGAAAATCCTTATATGAAAAATGATGTTTACATTTATTACAATGTTCTCGTTTTCAAAGTACATCCCGTACGGTGACTGACTCCGAGATGAGAGTCGATTCTGACTTTGAGCAATCTTTTGGTGGCTCCCACGTATTTCCCGATCTTACATTTCGGGCAAGTAAAGCAATATACCACCAAAGACCGCATCAAAGCCGGAAGTTTATCTTTGTGGGAGAACAAAGAACCCAGAGTTTTAGGATTTTTTGCTATCAACTTAAGATTCACAGCCGGAAAAGTTTCATGAATGACTTTTTGTATTTGCACCTTAAATGTGTTGGACTGAATGAAAGGTATCGATGCATATTATTAATAATTTAGGCACGTTCGGTACAAGTTGACGTGGCTGAAATTTTTATCATTTAAAAAGTTATTGACATATTTCAAGAATAAGGCTGGAGGATACGAATTATTTTTAAAAATTGTATTTCACTATGGAAGTTATGCCAGCTGGAAGACAACGTATAAGCACGATGCAATAGCGTGGAAATACTATTTAATTTAAATGTGTTATGGAACAACTGCTATAAAAGTTAGTACCTTGACCTGTGAACGTCGTTTTTCTAAAGACGCTCGTATTAAAACCATGTTCTGTCCTAGTAATTAAAACATCTAAAAAAGCAAGTTGGTTGTCGTGTTCATGTTTGATTGAGAAATTTATATTAGGATGTAGGCCATTGATATATTTCAAGAAAGCTTCAGCTGCTTCTCGGCGGGACCTAAATAGAGCAATAGTGTCATCCACATATCGCTTATAAAAGAGAGGGCGATATGATAAGGACAACCATCCAGCATTTGTTCCTCAAAAGAGCACATAAAGGCATTAGCCATAATTGGGCCAAGTGGCGACCCCATTGAAACACCATCGACTTGTTTAAAAACTTTCTTGTTAAAAATAAAGTGAGTGTCCTGCACTGCAATTTCAAGAAGTTTCTTAAAATTATCCTTATTAAAACCATGATATAAAATATTTTCCTCGTAAAAGATCTTATCTAAAATTATGTCAACCGTCGCCTGCAACGGTATGTTCGTAAAAAGAGATGCGACATCCAAACTCACCATATATAAGTCAACATTCTGTGGTAGAATATCAGGTACAAGGTTAGCAGAATTGAGTAAAACGTATTCATTATTTGCAAATGGCTGCAGCAATGGTACCAAGAATTTTGCAATCTGGTAATTTGGGGTATTGTATGCCGCCAAAATTGGTCGTAAAGGAACACCATCTTTATGAATTTTAGGAAGTCCATACAACACACCATAGGATGAACCTGAACAATATAATTCTTGGTAAGTGCTTTCAGCTATAATATTCTGATCTTTGAGAC
>NC_087201.1:5492395-5498785 GCF_015104395.2 Macrobrachium nipponense
GTAAAACTCCTTCAATAACAACATGGATATTATATCAATTCAACAAATACGGGGGTACTACAAAACTTAATAAAAACCATGCATTAAAAGCAATAACATTTGTGGGGGAGGATCTTCCAGAAAAACTTCAGAACTGGCAAGTAATTGTCTTTCAGGCGGGATATTGATATGTATTCCTTTCATTCTATAGGTAATCAAATTTATTTTCTTTTAAATCAGATCCAGCTGGAATATTGATAGCAAATGTCTATCTTCGATTTTGGAAGATGAGAGGGAATCGCTCACATGGGAGCCTAATCTTGCCTCGCTCGGCCTCAGTCAGGCCTTCGCCAGAAAGCAGGTGACCGATTATAGGACCGAATCACCTTCTTCCGAAAACCAGCACCGAAGATAAGGCCAAGGTACTGAATTTGAGGACTTTATTAGAATGTCTGGTGTATTGAAATTATAGCTTTGATTAAGTATTGTGTAATTTTGACTCTGTGAAATAGATTTATAAGGTTTATGTAAATTCAGTTTGTGTGATTTCGAAATTATTTATGTAGAAAGTGTTTTCATTTGTTAAAACTACTGGTAACTTCATGGTTAATTTAAGTGGGCTGTCTAGCAAGACAAACAGCTCCTGTTGACGCCCTTTTATGTCAATAATTTTTTTAAATTTGAATTTGAAATTGGGTGAACTCATTGTCTAGAAGAGTGTGTATGTGTTTGTGTGTGTGTGTTCGTGTACCTTCATGTAACTTTTTGTATTTGAAAAACATTCTTCTTCTACAAATACTCAACACACTAAATATGTAATTAATAGTCCCGAGTAAGCTGGAGGTCGTTTAAGCATTGTGTGCTCAAGTTTCACTAAGCTGTTCTCTGAATGCATAAGTTAACTATAAAGTAAAATGACAGCACAGTTCAATTTAAGTATTCGAAAATTTCATTATTTTCTTTCCTGGTAGATCGCTTTTAAGTCTGTCCTAAGGGATAATTTTGTACAAGTAATATTTGATATATATTTTTGGGGAATGAATGATTCTTGTCCCTTTGAAGTTTTCATCAGATAGGAGGAACTTAATATTTTCAGTTACGAGGTGAATTTATTCGCTGAAGCATTTGAATAGCAACAATTTCAATTTTGCAACAAATTACCATAGGAATCTGCCTTTTAGAGAAGTGTTTTGTTAAAGACTAGCATTACCATTTTGGAGTGATGTTCAACATCTGAATTAAATATGATTTTACACATAATATGCTAGCGTAAACAAGTTACAAAGCGCTTTTATCCGTTCACTTATAATATTCAGCACAGTAGTGTAAAACACTTAGACAAGGGGGCCATAACTAAAGTTTGCGTTCATGGTTACCTAACAATTAGATGAAGATTTTTATTAATTTATTATGTCTCCCGACTATTGCACTACATCTGATTTCACATTTCTACAGTTTTACTGGAAGCATTTTGCAGAACTGATGAGTGTTTAAACTACCATAATTTCCGTATCTGTTCAAGTCATTTGTTCCATTAGTATGTACCAGGTTACCTGAATAAATCTGCATACCGCTGCATCGTGTCTGATTTCATATTCTAAAATTACAATAACATCAGGCATCGCCATTCCACGTATTTAATATTCGACCGGTGTAATTTGAAATTCGTGCGCTCTACCACGCACAGGTGCGACAGGAAGGCAAATAAACATTATTCATATATAAAAAAAAAATTCGAAGGAATAGATTCTTTGGAAAACATTGCAGGAAAATTGATTCTAGTTGATTAATAAAAATTAAAAAATCCTTATCTCATATGTCAATTAGATAGTTTTCACTTTTATGAAGTGATACATTCTATCTGTTCACTTCATTTGGTTCTATAAGATTGGAACTGCGCTGCAATAAACCCATAATATTAGAACTGAACTCAAATAAACTCCATAAGATTGGAGTTGTACTGCAACAAACTCCCTAAGATTAGAACTGCACTGCAAAATACTCCATAAGGTTAGAACTGCACTGCTATAAACTCCTTAAGATTGGAGCTATATTGCAATAAACTCCATAAGATCAGAACTGCACAGCAATATATATATATATATATATATATATATATATATATATATATATATATATATATATATATATATATTAGAGGGAGAGGTCGTGCGTCAGTTTGG
This sequence comes from Macrobrachium nipponense, assembly GCF_015104395.2. Lineage (NCBI taxonomy): Eukaryota > Metazoa > Arthropoda > Malacostraca > Decapoda > Palaemonidae > Macrobrachium > Macrobrachium nipponense. The sequence goes on from NC_087201.1 coordinate 5,494,558, forward strand.
CCGTTCATAAGAGCACTTTTGCGGTTGTTTTCGTGTATGGAACATAAAAAAGACCCTTTCCCAGCCTTCGCCATCCGATAACTAAGCAAAGAAATCTTGTTATTCGCGCGTTTTCTCCGGTAGCATTTCTCCTCAAACCTTATAGGTTAGTTTGAAGCTCCGGATATCCTGAACTGTTTCTTAGAACATGCAAAATACGAAAAATAAATAAATAAAAATTCTTAAAAAAGGCGTGAATTTGTTGGCGGATCCTGTCCTGCGTCAGATAACAAAAGAAAGCCGAATAGTTAAGCTTCCTTGATGTTCGAGTTGAATGATGAAGATATAAGTTTTTTCCCAGGATTTCGGAGGGGGCAAATGGTCCCCTTGACCCTACGTGCGGCGCCCATGTCTGTAATTGGTTAAGAGGTAAAACAGCTAATATTTGTTAACAAACATACCTTAGGGATTTAGGTATAGTAGCAAGGACCAACTCTCTCTCTCCCTCTCTCTTTCTCTATCCCCGTAGGGAGATAGTTCCGTCATTGGCCCTCATGCGGTGCACTTTAGGCATTACTTAAGGTTCTTTGCAGCGTGCCTTCGGCCCCTAGCTGCAACCACTTTCGTCCCTTTCACTGTACCTCATTTCATATTCTCTTTCTTCACCTTACTTTGCACCCTCTCCTAACACTTGATTCATAGTGCAACTGCTTTGAGCTTTTCCTCCTGTTAATTTCCATTTCAGCGCTGAATGACCCCATAGGCCCCAGTGCTTGGCCTTTAGCCTAAAATTTTATATTCAACTCAACTCTCTCTCTCTCTCAATAAACCAACTTAACATACTTTCCATCGTGTACGGAAATGCTTCGAATTACCTGCCATTTAATGAACCCGCTACCCTTCCCAAATCCTTCGTAACTCAATCTACCTGCCTGTCTGTCACTACCCAGGGCGCACAAACAGGTCTCAGACAAGTGGTCACATAATAACTAGGTAGCAACGGGTCATTTGCTGGGCATTTGCTAGGGCTAGGTCTGTCGTGCTTCGAGAGATCATGACTGAGTGATGAATATTAACCATAAGGTTATCGACGTTGACAGATCAGGATGACGTTAAGAGAGTCTTATGATATATATACTATAGAGAATATATATATATGATATATATATATATATATATATATCTGTGTATATCTATATAGTATATGTATATATATAATATATATATATAATATATATATATATATATATATATTACAGATATATAATATATACAGATATATATTATATATATATATATATAATATATATATATATATATATAAGATATATATATATATATATATATATATATATATATATATATATATACAGAATAATATATAAAAGATATATATATATATATATATATTATATATATATATATATATATACAGATAATATATGATACAGATATATATCTATTATATATATATATATATATATATATCTATATATAGATAGAGATATATATATATATATCATATATATAGATAATAGTATATATATATATATATAATAATTAGATATATATAGATATATATATATATGATATATATAGTCAATATATATATATATATATATATATATATATATATTATATAAATATATAATATAGATATATATATATAATATATATAATTATTATATAAAATAATTATATATACAGATATATACAGTATTAATAATATATTATAATATATATAAATATATATATATATATTAATATATATAAATCATCTCCAGTTACTCAGTGTTCCAGCAAGGAATTTTGAAGGAAATTTCATTTAATATACACAAAGTGTACATTTAATGATAAAGACTTCTCTCTAGCATATAACCTATCTGAAATTAGAGTTATTTTGAATAAGTCACTCAATAAATGGTCTCCTGCAGATCGAATTTCTTATATTCCTCTGTAATCTAAATAGATCCATAAAGTCATACGCAGATTTTTACTTAGCTTCATGGAATTCCAACCTCCATTGTATCCTAGAATGATGATGGGAGGAAATTCGAAGTAAGCAAATAAAATACCATAAAATGGAAGTCATGTGATAAGAACAAAGAAAAGAAATAGCTGGAAAGGTTGGGATTCATTAAGACTTTTTCATTAATCTGTTCAATATTTCGTTTTATTTTCTGTGAAATCTATCGTGTATTTACAGCAACTCGCATATATATACATATTTGTCCAATATCTTTCCCGATACATATTACGGACATCTTGTCGTAGATCTCAGAGAGTAGGTACTTCGATCAGATCTTAGCATGTGACTGGAAAGGCCTATGATATATATTCCTAGTAATACTTAATTCTTTAAATGGAACTATTATAAGTTCATTAGTATTGGACGCTATGTTCACGACGACGGTCATCTGACCTTTATCGCAGTTTTTGGGACGTCCTCACATTGCAGACAGGTTCTCATTATAATCATCTGTATAACTAATCTGGGATCCACGAAACTCTCTTCTTAAATGTCTAGAAGCGTTGAGAAAAATGGTAATATGAAAATGCTCATAGTAGAATGAAACTTAAAATGGAGAAAAAAATCTAGATATTTACATATGCATATATTATTGTGCATATATTTAACGACAAAACTGTGCAGAGAGCTTTCGAGAATCTATCTGTACAGTTTCATTGTTAGATATATGAATATATACATAACTGGATTTGTTTCTCCGATAATAATAATAATAATAATAATAATAATAATAATAATAATAATAATAATAATAATAATAATAATAATAATAATAATAATAATAATTATAATAATAATAATAATAAGTTGCCGAAGAAATTTGTTATATTCGGATATATTCATTACTACTATGAGATTCAGGGTCTCTGTAACACGGTTTTTTGGACTTTGCTCCTTGTCAAAGCATCGGATGTAGCTGAAAGTTGACATATGTATATTTTACAACCACACACAAATTTTGTCAGCATTATCAATAACCTAAACCCGATAGTTTTGATTTTATAGATTACGAGCCAAGAGTCGAAAAACATTCATTACGTAAGCAAGGTAAACAAACAACTTTTGACTAAATGTTGCCCGCCCATCCACCAGACAGAAATGCCCTCGGCTCTGAAACCAAAAGAATTTATGAATGGCGGAACGATACATAGATGTGGGTGAGGTATCAATGCTAGCGTAGTAATACTACTGTAGCAGTAGTGCCGCAACAGTATAGCAGTAATATACATGAATTAAACGTTTAGGCCAACTGCTGGGATCCTTGAGGATCATTTAGCACTTCTTACAACTACTCGAGAAATTAGTTTTTTACAGCCAGAAGTTAAATTTGTTAATCCAACAATGCCCATGGCAGCCTTCAGTGTTATCCTGAATTATAACGAGGCGAAAGTGGGTGGAGCCTCATGAAGTCACCATTCTGTCGATAATTATTGGTGAAGGTTTAAAGCCAATATACGGTACCGGCTATTTTTTTTTTCAGTAAATAGGTAGATAGCCAATAAATAAAAATTGCATGACATTGGATATAGCAGTTATCAAATCAAGCTTGTCTACTATGTTTTTGGTAATTACCAACTATTCCCTACATCTTGTCAATCTGATTGTGACCTATAAAGTAGACTGTAATTTCTTTGGAAACTTATTTTGGGAGTTAGACTAATAATCGAAGTGTTTTTGTATTTATTAACATATTTTGTTGGTTTGTTCATTATGACAATTATCAGTGGGGAGGTTCCAGAGTTCATAAAGGTGTACTGCTTTGCTTGTATTTAAATTTGTATGTCATTGTTGCCAGAGGTATAGCCTTCGTTACGTATAGCCAATCATCCATCGAGAAAGAGGGAAGAAATGATGTCATAAGTTACGTAACGAGTGCGTTCGAAACCTTTTCTCTGAGTAAGTTGGCCCGTCTTCAAAAAAGGTCACTTTTACATTGTAAGTACAAAATTTATTCAACCTACGTAGTGCAGAATACACTCAAAATTTATGTGTTGATATAATATGTATTCTGAATAAGCGTTATATTTATGAAATGCATAGATAAAAAGTTATTGCGAAAAAACCGTGTTACAGAGGCCCTGAATCTCATAGTAGGAAACAGCTATCTTTTTGAAACAACAATTTGAATGAAACATGATTTCTCCATTCTATAGTTAAGGGGTTTACGTTATTCTTTCTAATGCAGTTATGTAGAGTCTATTATATTCCCACTTTCTCCTC
>NC_087201.1:5499285-5554820 GCF_015104395.2 Macrobrachium nipponense
TGAACAATAGAAGTACGAAAATCGTCAGGAGTTGAAATACTACAATTGATCACACTGAGGGCAAGGATGATCCTGTGAATATTCTGTAGACTCACTGCCAATATATATATATATATATATATATAATATATTATATATATATATATATATATATATATATATATATATATATATATATAAGATTGATCATCTAGAAGTCATATTTATTTCTAATATTCTAGGGCAATTACCTTACTTATGTAATGGAAATGTCATACTTTGATTTAGTAAGCTAAAGGCTTAGCTTACATTTTATCTCTCTCTCTCTCTCTCTCTCTCTCTCTCTCTCTCTCTCTCTCTCTCTCTCTCTCTCTCTCATTTTCACAGCAAAATTAACCACTAACAACATTTGTTGATGTCAGCCTCAATATACCGTTACAGTGGTTCGTTATGATGGAATATTTGTTGCACGCAAATATGTTCGTAACACCTGTTTATAACGACATTCATTGATAAAGGTATCGGCATTTAGATACATTTCCTACATGTATATATAAGACGTCTCGTATAAGCGGAGCATTACACCAGCAAAAGATCCCCTTTTATGCCTCTGAAACGACGTGTTTATAAGGTCATAAAATGCCCCTGTAATGCGCTTGTAGCTTCGTCATCGCCACGACAAAATAACACGGAATAAAACAAACAAGTTTGATGGTAAACTGAGAGTTCTGCCCATCGCAAGATTTCTGTCGCTCGATATGCTGACCTTTGCAGTTTCTTAGTTGCATAACCGTTCGTTCCTTTGCTTATCTTATAAGATGGATTGCTTTTTATATTAAGATATAAAAGCAAGGAATTCGTCTCTTCCAATGAAAAAAATATGAATAAAGCTTTAGGAAAATATGGTAGACACCTGGTAACACACACACACACACACACACACACACACACACACACACACATATATATATATATATATATATATATATATATATATATATATATATATATATATATATATATATATATATATATATATATATATGTAATAGTGTGGCACAGTGTTGTTATTCCAAAAAGGCAATAACTTAATAATACTTAAGAAAAAGGCACGAAACGGTTAATACGGAAGAAAAGAGAAAAGGGAATAAGATAATGATTTTTCTTAGAGGACGAATTATCGCGTTACTTGATCCCAAACGATTAAGGCTCTTTAGACCTAAAGCCATGTGGCTTTCATCTCCTCCAAAAAACCTCTGTCCGTACCAGCGATTAGTTACCGACAAGAGATTATAGCCGATGAGGGATATCACCCAGGCATCTTCGAGAAATTGGAAACTACTCTTATTAGCACCTAATCGCCGTTCCCTTCGTGAACAGGTCAGAGAGAGCCATCTGGCATACGTTAAAAAGGAATTCTATGACCCTTTGTTAGAAAGAGGGAAGTACCAAAGTCTTCAGAGCTCCACCTTTCCAAAAATAGGCCTCTAGTATCGACGAATCAAAAGCCATGAGTGCTGGTCATAAGACAGCCCAAAAGGGGTATCAACGAATGACCTATGAGGTTACCAAAGGATACACCCCCAAGAAGCCAGGACACCAAGAAGGAGGCGTATACAAATTCAAAGCCTACGAATCATTGTAGAAGACATGACAGGAAGGCGGTCTTGTATGAAGTTAGTAGCCATTCAGATACAACAAGTCTTTTAGAAGATACCACACCCAGTCAGAATCCAAAAAATCCAAAGGCGGTGCTAAGAAGATACCTTCCTAATAAAAGGGCAGACAGAGAGAGAAGAAAGCAGAGAAAAAAGGGGAACAGAGAAGTCGAGAGAAGATAACGACAAAGAGGGGAACGAGGGGAGAACCAGTGGCTCAGCAACAGGCAGAGAGAGAGAAAGACAGAAGAATTCCGAGAAGAAGAACAGGTGCAAAAGTGTCGTGTGCGAATCAATCAAAGACAGTGATAAGTGACAATCAATACTCAGTAAAATTCCCTCGTGCCTATAGACTCGTAATTGCAACAAGTGCTTTTCAATAAATGAAGTTTTATCCGTGGAAAAACTTTTGTAAGAACCCCAAACAAAGAATAAAGAAATAAGCTCCCATTAATCTTCATTTTTTCTCATCTAAATAATAAACCTTTAGCAAACTCCAGATCAAGAGCTTTCAGCAAATTAAGAAAGATTTATATAAGTAAAAATTCTACCAAAAGTATAGCCTCCAATGTCACCAGCGCACGTTACCTTAGAGCTGTGTGCGAAGAGAGTAAGTACCGTTACAGTATAATTGGTGGCGATCGGTGGGATACGATGAGATAAAGATTGATATAGTGACAAGATTAATTGGTGTCGAGCGGTAAGGATAGGAAGAGATTAAGTGACAGCAAAGAAATGGTGATCATCGACGTGATACGACGTGACACGAATGACAGTTAAAGACAGCGGCCGCGAAACGGAATCAAAATTTTAGTGTCGGCATAAGAGATTTCAATCCATTCACGCCACTCGAAATAGAAGGTTCTCCCCCAAAGACAGTTATTAGTGCTTCCCCAAATACAAGGACAGTTGCCGAGTTGTAACAATAAAAGCGCTCCAAAAAAAAACCCACCCACACTTGCGAAGAAAAGCTCCACTCCGAAGAACAAGAACAGTCGTTCTACCAGAGAGAAGATTTTGAACGCATAAAGAATATATCAAGAGGAAAGAAAACAATTCCGAAGACGCATCAGTCAACGCAATCGAAAGAGAGAGAGAGCGAGAGAGAAGTCCCCTTCCCGCAGATGTAACAACGGATCATTCAATGCGCTGGTAGGCGAACGCAAGCTATCAGCCGTAAACCCGGGTGTCGAAGACGACGAAAGAAGTTTAAGTCCAAATAAATGTCCCCACACTTACATAACATTAAACTTTATTAAAGTAAAAAATTACGCGATTAGCATTCCAAGTCAGACAATTTCAAGAATACTCAGTTGGTCATTTGTCAAGATTAAAAGATTTTCACACTGAACTTTTTTTTGGCAACGAAAGTCTACGATATTTCTTCATTTTACTAATTATAACTAATCAGCTACTAAGACCTTTTCCCGAACATTTTGTATTTACATACCAAATAACTTTAAATTTTTAATTTTAATTTTGATTGTGTCATTTTATGTTATTTTTTGTGATTTTGGTTGTTTTTTGTGATTTCTTGTACTTTGATTTTTTGTTTTAGTGTTTGCTTTTTACTTGTTACGTCGAGTGAACGTTTACTTGTTTTTATTTTGTTTGTTTAGGATAACAAGGGTAATTCACGGGAGGTCTCTCGTTAGCGTACAGTTTACGGTCAGTTCAGTATCGTTTTACCAGTTACTGTTTAAGAGGGTTTTTGTTGTTATTTAAGAATCGCTTACGGTAACGTAAGACTTTGAGAATATTTCTGGGAAAATTCTTTTATTTTTTTTTGGTGATCGAATCCTAAAGTAAAATAATTAGTGTTATTATCATTATTTTCCTTTCGGGATATTACTGTGATAACTTTGATACTTTTAATGATACTCAGTACTTAAGAAAATTTCCATTAACGAGTCGATGGTCAAGGGGAGACCGACTTCTTATCAGAACGTAAGAACGCCCGTGCTCACGAGAATTCAAACAAGGAAATTAACCATGCCGGAAGGTACACAGTCCGCGAATTCGAAACGCAGCAGTAATGGGAACACATAAGGACATTGTAATTAATCATATAGCTAAATTTTGTGGAAGAAAGGATGGTCAGTTAGCTTGTAACTTAGAGAACTGGATAGAGCAAGTGGAGACACGCCTAGATAGCATAACGGGGACAGATAGAGAAAAGCTTATTGAACCCAAGAGTTATCTTGATTTAGCCGGAGGAGACTTAGAGCGATACGTCCACTCCGAGACTTACCCGAGATCTTAAGAATTGGGAAGAATTGAAACGGTATTTTTGGAAGGTTTATTCCACAGTTGGTGAAAGAGATCCAGTTACTAGCTTGGCAAGGATAGTGCGTCAATTTAAGTTAGACGGAAGACGTTATCCAGAGTTTAGCTCTCAGATGTATAACAATATGAATGAATGGGGTAACTTCATGGAATCCACAGGTTGGATAGAGGTAGAAGGAGGCAAGCAAAAAATGCTAATGAGTCATGTTAAAAAAATATTTAGACTAGCAATAATGATTGGAAGCCGGCCAACGGAAGTTATTGCAAGGATGACTCGTAAGTGGGAGACATCCGATGATATAGCAGAGATTGAAGAGGAGTAAACAAAAATCCTAGGTAGAAGACCTGAAGGGAATCCTATATACAGACCTTTAGTCGCTATAGGACAAAAGGAATGGGGTCCAAATAGATCTAGGACACCATCTAGAAATCAGAATAAGATGCCAGGTAAATCTTCTCAAGGAGGATTTCCGACAGTCACGTGTTATAATTTGTCAGAAGAGAGGACATTATGCCAGTGACTGCCGAGGGATGGCATTCTGTCCTTTCCATAAGAGAACAGGACATAGTGCCCGAGAATGCAGGAATAAATTTCTTGTTTCAGCTCCTAGAGGTAGATCTCAGTCGAGCAGAGTAGAAACAATAGTCAGTCTCCCCAGTTAGAGGAAATAGGGATTCCGTCCCAAATAGATATGCTAATCAAACAGCAAGTATAGGGCATCAACCAGCTCAGTCAATGTCAGACGACGCAATGGGAAATTTTCTGCTTACTGGTACAATGAATCTTCCTCTATAACAGAGAGAACGTCCGGAATGTCAAAGGCTAAGCCCAGCTACACAGGTTAGCAAAGTTGATGTAGGGAATGAATATATTATAGACCATTATTTCCCGCACATGTCGGTCTAGAGAAACCTATTGTTACATTCTTTGATACAGGTAGAGTCCTAAGAATATAATGTCAGAAAAGGTGTATCGGTTGTATTTTTCTCACTTAAGTTTGAATCCAGCAGTAAACTGTAGAATCACAGACGTCCAGGGTAATGATATCCAAGTAATTGGACAGTTAGATTTTCCATTTAGGCTAGGAAGAATTGCTATAGAGAAAAGGTTCTGGTAGCCAGAGATATACAATTAGCTTTTGCTCATTTGTTGATAGGTTATCCAACTATGGCTAGACAAGGGATAAGCATTGATGCCCCCCTAGAGAACAACTAGTGATTAAAAACGTTCGTGAGATTTCTAGAATACCAATATGCAAGTCAATTAAAAGAACCCAGACTCAGAGAATCCCACGATGAAAGGTATCTTAAAGAAGGATAAGACAGAGGGAAGATATCCAGAATGCATCACGAGTTCACAACAGATCATTAACCTCTTAGAATCAAATCAATGCACTTATTTAAAGTTAGAGAGGGACTTAAGACTTAAACCAGGAGAAAGTACGTGGGTAGAATGTACAGTAAATCCAATTTTTTGAAGGGAAGGAAATTCTCACGCTTACTGAAAAGTCGCAAGTAAACGGAATACACTATTCTTCTAGTTACATGAAGTCAGATAGGGCAAAATAGCGTTACAGATTACCAATAACAGAGGAGGAAAGGTTAAGTTAACACCAGGTACAGAGATAGGCCTAGCAGAAGTATACTCCATACTTATATGAGTTGTAGAAAGGGAAACGGTAGCCGCGATCCGTAAAGGAAATGAAAATTACACTCAGGACATAATACTGAGAAGAGCTAAGATAGGATCTCATTTAAAGGACATTAAGGAAAACCATGTTAGAGAAGAATTCATAGACTTATTGTGCGAATATAAGGATATAGTCGCTCTAGACGGCGACACCTTGGGAAATACACGCGAAATAACGCACAAAAGATAGACATTCCATCAACACAAACGCCAATTTACATACCAGCCTACAGAGTAGCACATTCCCAGAAGGAGATCATTGAAAGAGAAGTACAAAGAATGAATAGGCAAGGAATAATAGAACCATCTAAATCCCCATGGTCCTTTCCACTTTTGCTAGTTCGTAAAAGGGACAAAACTTATAGAATAGTTGTGGATTTCAGAAAATTGAACCAAATTACTGAAAATGATCCTTATCCAATGCCGTCAATGCAAGATCTTATCGCCACTATAGGGTCCAAGAGATACTTCACCACAATAGATTTATTGCAGGGATTCTTGCAAATCCCTCTAGACGAAGAAAGCAAACCTTTGACTGCTTTTTCCACTAGTAACGGCAGATAACAGTATGTAAGAATGCCCTTTGGTCTAAAGTCAAGCCCGGTAACTTTTGTAAGATTAATGGATAAAATTTTGGGCGATTTACTAGGCAAGGACGTACACTGTTACATAGATGATTTGGTAATAGCAACAGATACTATAGAGGAACATGTAGACTTAGTCAGAGAAGTCCTAAAGAGATTAAGAAAAGCCAACCTGAAGCTTAAATTAAAGAAGTGTAACTTCCTTAAAAGGAAAATAGACTACCTTGGTCATACACTAAGTGAAAAGGGCGTAGAAGTAAACGACGCCAAGATTAAGTCGATTAAGGAATATCCTACACCTCAGTGCAAGAAGGACGTAAAGTCATTCTTAGGTTTAGCAGGTTTTTACCGCAAGTTCATAGGGAACTTTGCAGTCATATCAGCTCCACTAACTGGACTTTTAAAGGAACACGTATCATTTGTATGGACAGACGAGCAGCAAGAAGCATTTGATGAATTGAAAGAAAGATTAACACATCCCCCAGTGCTTAGCGTCCCAGACTTTGGCAAAGAATTCTTTTTAGCCACGGACGCAAGCCACATTGGTATAGGAGCATGTTTAATGCAAAGACAAGATAACAAGTATAATGCCATAGCTTATTACAGTAGGAAATTAAAGCCCTCAGAAGTGAACTACTCAGTAACAGACCTCGAGTCTTTAGCTATAATAGACGCTTTTAAAGCATTTCAGATATATCATTTTTGGTTACAAGATAACCGTGTTCACGGATCATTCAGCCGCAGGAAAAGATAATGCTAAAGAACCCTAATTTTCTGAACGAAGAGCCCGTTGGTTCATGATAGCCCAAGATTATGATATAGAGGTGAAATATGTCCCTGGGAAGACGAATAAGGTAGCAGATGCATTATCAAGATATGTGTCAGAAGGTGATAAAATTAATATGATAAGTCAAGAAGAAGAAAGAATGAAACAATGTGCAACGACATAAATGTACTCACCATGCATTATACAGAGGAGCTTTCCCGGCAAAATTTCATAAAAGAACAAGAAAGAGATGAAGATATAAGGGAACTGTTCAAATACGTTAGAAATGAAAGAAAACAAAGCCAACAAGAATTAATCGAACTAGGTAGGAAGGTTGGATGTCCCCACAGATGCACTAACGGACATAGATGGCGTATTAATTTGGATGTGTCACGAATATGATCCATTTGGTCAATTTTCTAGGTGTGCTGCACAAAAGATTAGTACCTAAGAGTCTAAGAAACAAGGTCATTGAGCTAATGCACGACGATGACATTAGAGCTCACCCAGGAAGGGATGAGACAATTAGATTAATCCAAAGAACTTTCCATTGGAAGGGAATTCACAAGGATATTAGTAATTATGTGAAGAGCTGCAATACATGCAACAGCTACAAGGGAAGAACAGACAAGGACGTACCTCTAGGGAAATATCCTATCCCACAGACTCCTTTCGAAAGAGTATCTATTGATCTTATCACTAATCTCCATACCACGAGTAAAGGGAATAAGAATATACTAGTATGTATCGACGCGCTCACGAGATATACAGAGTTGGTACCACTAACTAGTAAAAGTGCCAAGGATTGTGCAACCGCTCTCTTCGATAAGATATTTTGCAGATATTCTGCCCCACAGCTCATTATTTCTGATAATGGGACCGAGTTCAACAACTCGTTAGTTCAAGAAATTGTAACGCCTTTAAAGTAGAAAAAGGGTAGCGATACAGCCGTATCACCCAGCTAGTAATGGCTTGGTAGAAAAGGAATAACACGAAGGTTTTAGACGTATACATCACACAGTAGGACAGGATCCTGACTGGGACGTCAATTTACCTTATCCAATTATCCTTAAATGCAAGGCATCATACGAATACTCGAGCAACTCCATAAAAGCTTTGATGGGATATGAACCCAAGATTACCTTATGCATGGCTGAATCAGACAATACAGCCTAACTACTCTGAAAGATATCATGAAGATAAGAATCGGAAACTTTAAAGTAATACACAAGCAATTGCACAAGAATTTAGAAGAAGCCCAGAAGAATATGATAGAGAAGCATCAAGAAGAATTAAGGCCTGTAGACTACAAGAAAGGGGATGAAGTCTATATTAAGAAGGAAGTAAGAAGTGGTATTAGTTATAAGTTAGCCACAAATTCACAGGACCATACAAGGTCGTAGACGTACAAGAGACTAAGATAAAGGTTAAGAAAAATGAATAACCAAATGCCTTCCACATATGCTGAATCATTAGAAGAAGAAGAATTTGGATAAACAAGGACAAGGTCAAGAGAACCAAAGAAAGTTTGAAGAATCCCGAAAATGAACAGCGGAACGTCAGAAGAAATTCCAGAAGAAGGAACTAGATATAACCTAAGAAATAGAAGAGTCACTTTTCAGTGAAACAGAAGAACAAACCCATTAGTTCCATCCCATTATTCCCATGTATTTATTTGATTTCGTTATTGCTAAGTTTACCTTCATCGGTCGACTTAGGAATAATCTTTTATTGTTGCAATTCTTACTTTAATTAGTCGGCTTGTAGGCAAATTTTGGAGTTATGTGCACTAACTTCAAATTTATTTTGACTTAAAGGGGAAATATTTGGGTATGTAAGAAACAGTTCAATGCGTAGTATAAGAATTTCAAGACGTATATTAAGTTTAATCGTTCCATAAGAACATTCTTAGAAGTAAAAGAATAAATAAGACGGGTTAAGATGGACATTAAGTGATTTTAAGATAAGAGAATTCGTTTCAGAAATGATTATGATTTTGAAGGGGTAAATTAATTCATTCTTACTTTGTTCAAATCCATAAGATGTTTGATTGATGAAAACTTACTAATAAGATATTAATTGATGAAGACTCATTAACAAGATAGTAGTTGTTGAAAACTTACTAACAAGATATTGATTGGCGCAAAAATAACTAATTGTTGTCACAGTAGAAGAAACCTACAAGTATTAACCACTAACCGGTTCCTTTAACCAGTTTGCCAATTTTGTTTTAGTATCAAGCAGTAAAGTTATATAGTTTAATGTACTAGGTTTACTCAGAAAATTACAGTAAGAATGTCCAATGAAATTTTGCATAAACACAATACACACTCTCAGTAGGAAGTCAAGACACACTTGTTATTGCATACAAATACACAAGGATATTTTGTCTCCAAGGACTTGTCACCAAGTAGCAGGTCGCAGCAAACAAGAAGCCATCAAGTGTCGTCAACGAAGAACGAAATTTTATTTTTCATAAAAGAAAAACGATATCCACCTAGATAGAATAGGACAGAGGACTGAACCAATCATGTACTGTAAACTTGGATAGTTACCATTATTTTTTGCTTCTACCATGCATTTATATAACTTATGTGACTTAAGGGCTTATGTATGTTTAACTTCAGTTTTCTTGTTTTTTTGGTGATTTATTTTGTTTGCATTCAGTTTCATGTTTCCTAATGTGATTTACTCATATTTGAATTCAGTTTGATGATTCTTTTTAATATTACTTAATCAAGTACTTGTTCATATTCATATTCAGCTTTTATGTTTCTCTGAATGTTACTTACTCAGAATTTATTCATGTTTACATTCAATTTTGATTGTTTCCCTTAATGTTACTTAATCAAGGAATTTGCTCATGTTTACATTCACTTTTGATGTTTTTTGCCCTTAATGTTACTTAATCAAGGATTTGCTCATGTTACATTCTTTTTGATGTTTTTGAGTCAAAGTTTCAATATGATTTCCAAGAAGCATAAGTTAGGAGTCCTGTTAGGTATAATATTTGCTTCAGCTTAGTAACGCTGTCGGAGTCAGCGAGGTGTTGCCGAGACTGTAATATTGTGGCACAGTGTTGTTATTCCAAAAAGGCAATAACTTAATAATACTTAAGAAAAAGGCACGAAACGGTTAATACGGAAGAAAAGAGAAAAGGGAATAAGATAATGATTTTTTCTTAGAGGACGAATTATCGCGTTACTTGATCCCAAACGATTAAGGCTTTTTAAACCTAAAGCCATGTGGCTTTCATCTCCCCCAAAAAACCTCTTTCCGTACCAGCGATTAGTGACCGACAAGAGATTATAGCCGATGAGGGATATCGCCCAGGCATCTTCGAGAAATTGGAAACTACTCTCATCAGCACCTATGACTAATCGCCGTTCCCTTCGTGAACAGGTCAGAGAGAGCCATCTGGCATACGTTTAAAAAGGAATTCTATGGCCCGTTGTTAGAAAGAGGGAAGTACCAAACTCTTCAGAGCTCCACCTTTCCAAAGATAGGCCTCTAGTTATCGACGAATCAAAAGCCATGAGTGCTGGTCATAAGACAGCCCAAAGGGGTATCAACGAATGACCTATGAGGTCACCAAAGGGATACAACCCCCAAGAAGCCAGGACATCAAGAAGGAGGCGTATCACAATTCAAAGCCTACGAATCATTGTAGAAGACATGACAGGAAGGCGGTCTTGTATGAAGTTGGTAGCCATTCATACACAACAAGTCTTTTAGAAGATACCACACCCAGTCAGAATCCAAAAAATCCAAAGGCGGTGCTAAGAAGATATCTTCCTAATAAAAGGGCAGACAGAGAGAGATGAAAGCAGAGAAAAAAGGGGAACATAGAAGTCGACGATAAGAAAATAACGACAAACGAGGGGTAACGAGGGTGGAGAACCAGTGGTATCAGCAACAGGCCAGAGAGAGAGGAAAGAAAGAAGAATCCCGAGAAGAGAACAGGTGCAAAAGTGTTGTGTGAATCAATCAAAGACAGTGATAAGTGACAATCAATATCAGTAAAATTCCCTCGTGCCTATAGACTCGTAATTGCAACAAGTGCCTTTCAAAAAATGAAGTTTTTATCCGTCAAAAGCCCAGTAACTCAGAAGGTGGAAAAACTTTTGTAAGAACCCCGAACAAAGAATTAAGAAATAAGCTCCCATTAATCTTCATTTCTCATCTAAATAATAACCTTTTAGCGAACTCCAGATCAAGAGCTTTCAGCAAATTAAGAAAAATTTATATAAGTCAAATTCTCCAAAGTATAGCCTCCAAGTCGGCGCACGTTACCTTAGAGCTGTGTGCGAAGAGAGTAAGTACCGTCACATATATATATATATATATATATATATATATATATATATAATTATATATATATATATATATATATATATATATATGATATATAAACAAGTGATTATAATAGAGTATCAAGTTTTGAGGAATATATGGTAATGTATTGTTTATCCATTTGGACGTTTTCTTGTGTGATGTAACGTTGGTTGCCACTAACTTTTTGATGTTACAGTGAATTATATGTTGTGTTGATGTAAAGCTTTGTGACTTGGGTATTATACTGTAAACTGCAGTGATTGGTGATGAGTAGTCTTGATGAAGTGCTGTATGGCGAGTCTTTGCTTTTGTGTAATGCGTCTGTAATTTGTTTAATGTTCTGTTTGTGACTTTAATTTCCTTACTAATTGTTATTAAAGTACATTTGAAGTTATAGTTGGTTGTCACTGTTTTCCTGATATATTCCCCTCGTAAATCCTTACCATAGCACGAAACCCGAACGTATCCCTACTCAGTGTTTACTCATTCTATCGAACGAAACCCGAACGTATCCTTATTAATTGTTGCTTTATTCATGTCGAGCGTATTCCTAATCATTATAACATTATCCTTGTTGAACGAAACCAAAAATTATCACTCGTGTTAGCGCATTCTGTCGACCATAACTTGACGTATCCCTACTGTTAATTGCTTTTCAGTACTTCCATGTACTTTAGAGAGGGGGGAGAGTTGTGATAGTGTTAGTGCTATAATATTTGTCTTGCTGTGTTATTTTGAGCAGGTTATTAAAGATGTTTGATTTGAAAGATTTCATACGTAGTCCTAGTGGTGAAAAGTTAGAAGGTATAACTAAAATAGACTGGATTGTTCTAGCTAGGTACTATAATGTAGAAGTATCAGAATCTGCAAGGAAGCAAGAAATCTCAAATAAAGTAAGTGAGGCGCTAATGACTTTAGGCATTTTGTCTGATAAGGAAGGGTTGTTACTAATGAGTTGGGAAGAGGAAGAAGCTGATAGCCAGCAAAGTGCTAGTGAGAATAATACAGAAGGTAGTGCAAGTGAAGAGGAAGGTGCCAAAGCCGTACGTGAAAAAACCAAATCACGCAAGGTTAAACCAAAAAAGTCCAAACTTGTTTATGAAGGGATGAGTGTTGAGCAGATGCAGATTCATTTGCAAATAGTTAGATTAGAGAATGAGAGAGCTGAAAAGGAGAGTGAGAAAGCTGTTGAACTAAAGAAGTTAGAAAATGAGAGAGCTGAAAAGGTTAGGAAGATAGAAGCTGAGAAAGAGGTTGAGCAAAAGAAGGTAGAAGCTGAAGTTGAGCAAAAGAGGATAGAGCTAGAGATGAAGAAACTTGAAGTAGAAGAAAAGTCCAGAGAAATACCAAAATCTTTTGGAGTAGACAATGCAGTAAAAAGTGTACCAATTTTTGTTGAAAATGAAGTGGATGCATTTTTTTTACAATTTGAGAAAGTAGCAGAACAGCGTGAATGGCCGAGAACGTCATGGAGCACGTTGGTCAAACTCCTTTCGAGGAAAGGCTGGGGAAGTATTTGCTGCCTTATCTTTAGATGATTCTAAGGATTATGAGAGAGTTAAATCTAAAGTTTTGAAAGCTTATGAATGGGTGCCAGAGAGGTATAGAGAGAAGTTCAGAAGCTGGATAAAAAGAGACAGTCGCACTCATATGGAGTATGCACGGGAACAACGCCTGTGGTATGATAGGTGGATGAATGCCCGAGAAGTTAATGGTGATTTAGGTAAACTTCAGGAACTTATCTTGCTGAGCAGTTCAAGGATGGAGGTATTAATCCACTTATTAAAACATATTTGGATGAACGTGATGTGATAATGTGGATGAAGCCACTAGATTGTCTGATAATTATGCATCGACCCATAAGCTATATTATACTGACGTCACTCTAAAATTGGAACAGGAGCAGAGTTTGGGAAGAGCAACAAAATTACAAGGCACAAGGTAAGACTACGGAGTTCACAGGTATCATCTCGTGGAGTCTATTGATAAATCCTTTAATAGAGGTAGTAGAGGGGCAAGTCAATATAGTTCTGGTCCTAGTGTTAGTGCTGGAAAAGCAGGATCCAGTGTAAATGATCAGTTTACACCTAGTTACCAAAATATAGGCGAAAATTTTAGAGATTTTGTATGTTTCAGTTGTGGCAAACCAGGACACATCAGTAGGAGTTGTCCACATCGCACAATAAACTGTCCAATTCAAGTGGTAAATAAAGTTAAAGATAAACCTGTACATTTTAAGGATGATCATAAACCTGAAAATACCATTGCATTGTTGAATCAACCACAAGCATTTGGTGACAGAAGTCCTTGTCTGTTTGTTTCTCCCCTTAGGCCAGGTAAGAGGTATTGTAACGATTGCCATCGACAGTAATAATATATGTGATGTTGATGAGAATATAGGTTACAAAATAGGTAACAATGATGTTCAAAATGTTAGTAATGTTGGTTGTATTGAGACTATTGTAAAAGGAAATGGAGTGAGACTACCTGAAGAGAAGTCCACATCCAAAGGTACTGAATTGTATGACCCTTTTATGGGAGATGGTTGGTTATACCTCCCTTGTGTTTGAAAAAAGGAAAGTAAGGTGGTTAGAGATCCGAGTGGTACAGTCTGTAATGATAAGAAATATGTATGACCAGTGGAAGGATACTGGAGAGTATGTACTTCTTCGTGGGTTTGACCTGAATTTTCAGCTGCATTAGTAGAAGTAAGGTTAGAAACTCCGTTAATTTCGGGATATGTTAAAATTGCTTTGGTGAGAGAAATCCCAGTGTCAGGAGTAGAGTTAATTCTTGGAAATGATGTTTATGTGGAGACAAAGTTTTTGGTAGCAGTAATCCAATTTTTGACAAGAAAAACCCTTAATTCTTCATCTATTACAGAAGTTGAATGTACATTTCCAAACTTATTTCCTGCTTGTGCAGTTACTACAAGAAGTAAGAGTGCCGAAGGAAAGAATAAAGTAAATGATGACGACGGTTTGGATTTACAAAACTTGTTTAAAGATAGTCTGGAAACACTACAAGTAAGTAAAGTCAGTACTCCTTTGTGAATGCTGAAAGTTAATGAGGAAGAATTTGTTAAATCTCAAATTGAAGATGATAATTTGAAGGTAATAAGAGATAATGCCCTTGTTTATATAAATGATATCGAGAAGGAAGGCAAGTGTTACTTTTTAAGGATGGAATCCTAATGAGGAAGTTCAAGAGTAGAAATGTTAATGATGTTGTAGAACAAGTGGTCATTCCAAGTAGCTATAGGAATTTGTTCTAGGTATTGCTCATGACTAGTTTATTCTGGTCATTTAGGTATAAACAAAACTTATGAGAAATTATTAAGGTATTTTTTTGGCCTAAGATGCAGAAAGATTGTAGTGAATATTGTAAAAATTTTGATTTATGTCAAAAAGTAGGTAAGCTCAACATGACCCTAAGGTGATGCCATTGCAACCCATTGAAGTTCCAGGAAGAACCCTTTGAGAAACTGGTTTTGGATTGTGTAGGACCTCTGCCTAGGTCTAGCAAAGGTAACTAAGTATTTGCTGACAATTATGTGTAGTTCTACCAAGATTTCCAGAGGCTATTCCTTTAAGAACTGTGAGTGCTGATAAGATAATTGAAGCGCTTAACAAGTTCTTCTCGCTGGTAGGTTTGCAAAAGAAGTTCAAACCGACCAAGGAACCAACTTTACGTCTAGAAAGTTTACCTCATTTTAGCCTGTCAGAATATTAAGCATTGCTTATCGTCTCCTTATCACCCACAGAGCCAAGAAAGTTGGTCGAACGATTTCATCGAACCTTCAAAACCATGCTTCGCACGTACTATTGTGAAAATGAAAAGGAATGGGATGTCTACATACCAATGTTGCTATTTGCCGTTCATGATAGCGTACATTCATCGTTGGGTTATTCTCCTTTTCAGTTATTATATGTCCATCAGGTAAGGTCACCCATGGAGGTATAAAGAATCAGTTGATTTCAGATGAGAAGGATTCTATCTCGTTACAAGAAATGAAGGAAAAAATAAAGAAAATATGGAAAGTAGCACATGAGAATCTCAAAGTAGTACAAGAAGAGATGAAAAGAAACTACGACAAAAAGGCTGCAAAACGTGAACTCGACATAGGAGATAAGGTTCTAGTTATCTCCCTACAGCTGGTAAGGTTTTTAACCAGAAGTATATAGGACCTTGCACGGTGAAGGAAAAAGTAAGTGATATTAATTATCGAATTCAATTTCCTACAGGACGGAGGAAAGTTAAAACTTTCCATATTAACAAGTTAAAGAAGTATAACGAATCCAGTGGAGTGTTGTCAATTGCAAAAGAGGATGATGAAAAAGAGTTGAAGAAAGAAATTGAAATTAGATTAAAAAATACAGATTATTTGAGAGATGATGCAAAATTTAGGAAGTTA
Organism: Macrobrachium nipponense; assembly: GCF_015104395.2. Lineage (NCBI taxonomy): Eukaryota > Metazoa > Arthropoda > Malacostraca > Decapoda > Palaemonidae > Macrobrachium > Macrobrachium nipponense. The sequence continues at coordinate 5,514,998 of NC_087201.1, forward strand.
TGTATTCATTTATCTGATGAACAGCAGCATGATTTTAAAGTGCCTAATTCAAAACTTTTCAGATCTGTTTTCAGACCATTCTAAAAGGATAAAAGTACAGCATAAAATCAGGTGAGAGAAGAGACTCCAATAAGTCAGCGTCCATACAGAATGTCACCGAGGCAACAGGAACAGTTAAAGACCGAAGTTGCTTATCTACTGAAACACGGACTAGCAGAGGAAAGCCATAGTGACTGGGCTAGCCCATGTATTCTAGTCGACAAACCTGACGGAAGTGCAAGAATGTGTACAGACTATCGAAAGGTAATAATGTAACTATAAAAGATTCCTGTCCTATGCCCACCAGAGTAGAAGATATAATTGATAATGTAGCAAAGTTTCGTTTCCTTTTTTAAGTAAAATTGATTTATTGAAAGGATACTATCAAATTGAGTTAGACAAAAACAGCAGGAATATTGCTGCATTTGTTACACCCCATGGACTTTATAATTATAAGGTAATGCCATTTGGTTTATGTAATGCACCTCGACATTCCAACGTCAGATGAATTATATCTTGAAGGATCTCGAAGGTGTATTTGTTTATTTGGATGACATTATCATAGTTGGAGAAACCTGGGAAGATCACATTAAAAAAGTATATGATGTTTTTAAGAGATTATTAGAAATTCAATGTTACCCCCCTGTATAAACCTTGCCAAATGTGAATTTGGAAAAACTACTGTTCAATATTTAGGACATGAAATAGGAAGTGGCCAAGTGAAACCTGTTGATTGTCATATTGAGGTCATAAAGAATTTGACCCTCCCTACATCTAAACGTGGAGTGATGAAATTTTTGGAACAGTGGGGTATTACAGAAAATTTTTGTAAGAACTTTTCAGATGTAGCCTACCCATTAACAGAGTTGCTGAAAAAGATGTGAAGTTTGTGTGGTGGTCAAAGGAATGTGACGATGCCTTTAATAAACTTAAGCTCATGTTAATGTCTAAGCCAGTGCTGAAATCCCCAGACTTTAATCTACCATTCAAGTTACAGGTAGACTCCAGTGAAGTAGGAGCTGGCAGTGTATTATTACAGGAACATAATGGTGTTTTACACCCTGTATCTTACTTTTCAAAGAAATATAATAGCCACCAGTTAAATTACAGTATTGTTGAAAAAGAAGCTTTAAGTTTAATTTTGAGTTTAATGCACTTTGAGATATACTTGCTTAACAGTAATTTTGAAATAGACGTATATACTGATAATAACCTTTTAACTTTATTAATAAATGTAAGCACAACAATAAGAGAATTTTAAGATAGTCTTTATTTTTGCAACCATTCAAACTAAATATTCACCATATATCAGGCAAAGAAAATGTCATTGCAGATTCTCTCTCTAGACCTGTTGATTATTTAAAGGAAAGTGTTTGTTACCAACGACGTGGCAGTCTCCGATAGTTGCTGAATGGAAGTAGCTAATGTTTAAGACTGTACGAGTGAAAATTCAGCATGGACTGAGGAGAGAGCCTCGGAGTTAAAAGGGGGGGGAATGTAAAGGAATATTGATTATTGAATGTAAAATTGCAGAAAAGGTTGATAATTGATATTTGCATAAAAAAAACAAGTGTGTACACTAGACAACAGATGGCAGTAGCGCTTGGCGTAGGCAGTAGTCGCCAAGGATAATGTACCGAAAAATGATATTTAGTCCATGAATGTCTAGCGTGAGTCGGGTATATAAAGGCCCAAAACGATGATTTTCGTTGGAGCTGCAACAAACAAGTGATTATAATAGTGTATCAAGTTTTAAGGAATATATGGTAATGTATTGTTTATCCATTTGGACGTTTTCTTGTGTGATGTAACGTTGGTTGCCACTAACTTTTTGATGTTACAGTGAATTATATGTTGTGTTGATGTAAAGCTTTGTGACTTGGGTATTATACTGTAAACTACAGTGATTAGTGATGAGTAGTCTTGATGAAGTGCTGTATGGCGAGTCTTTGCTTTTGTGTAATGCGTCCGTAATTTGTTTAATGTTCTGTTTGTGACTTTAATTTCCTTACTAATTGTTATTAAAGTACATTTTAAGTTATAGTGGGTTGTCACTGTTTCCTGATATATCCTCGTCGTAAATCCTTACCATAGAGACTTTTTTTTTGTTACAATATATATATATATATATATATATATATATATATATATATATATATATGTATGTGTGTGTGTGTGTGTGTGTGTGTGTGTGTGTTTGTGTTATCACACACACACACACACACACACATATATATATATATATATATATATATATATATATATATATATATATATATATATATATGTGTGTGTGTGTGTATATATATATATGTGTGTGTGTGTGTGTGTGTGTGTGTGTGTGAGTCTGTGTGTGTACATATAGGTATGCATTGGGAATGACTTTGACTTACACCCAAGAGGAATAACTGGTTAGTATGGCTACTCAGGTTTGGATCGAACGTTGGTTATTGATGTAGTGATAAATCTTTCCCCTCTCAGTTTATAATGCTTACCTGACCACAGGATGCCTGAGTGCTGACCGCCTGTTGCATGTTTCATAAACTAAAGTGGAAATTCCGTATTGCCGTCTCATCCTGAAATCATTTCTCTCTACCTAGTTTCGCATTGGTTCATTCAAACTTTTATTCTATTGTATGAGGTGGAATTAGAATCTGACGCGTGTGCATCTCGCAGCCTATTTCAATTATCGGTTTGATCGTCATATCTTCGAAACAACTCTTTATTTCTGATGATTCTGAATCAAACAAATGATCTGGCATATCTGTCAAAATTGTTAATTACTTGCTGGCTGAATGTCAAAATCATTTGGATAGCTGGTCAATAACGAAAACGAGACGGAACAGAGCAAAGGAATAAATGTTCGGAAAGCGAAAATATATCCGGGCAGATTTACGCTTTACTGAAGGAAGATTAGACGAAGAAGTTTCCCATGAATCTAATGCCCTTTCCACTATTATTTCATAAAGGATTTACAGTGTAATACACGCGAATACACGAGAATCTGTCTTACCAGAAGTATACGATCTCTCATACGATTTGACAGTGGACCAAATGGACTTTCTCTCTCTCTCTCTCTCTCTCTCTCTCTCTCTCTCTCTCTCTCTCTCTCTCTCTCTCTCTCTCTCTCTTCTCTCTCTGTCGGCTTAACCATACATCACGCTAAAAGCAGAAAAGTACATTAGCCGCATCAACTCTGTGAGTGGAAGTGAATTCTTTATTTCTCAAGATTTTTTTTATTCTTGCCAACAAATTTTAATCGCGTGATTATGTCCTGATCCATTACTGATTATTAGTAGCTAATTTTTCTACCGCTGTCTTGATGATTCTTACATTCAGTCTTTGTATTTTTGCCAGTTATGATTTGTGCGGTGGCCGAAGCCTCTTGGGTAAAAGAAAATATGATTATGGTCCCAGAAGGTTGGAACTAATGTTCTAAATACATGTTGGTGACTCTGTTACGTAAATTCCTTATTTGTGCTCTTCGCTCACTGTCGTAGATAAACGCTACACTTAACAAAGCGCAAATTGCTCTCAATTCAACTCATCTCCTTAGGCACCAAGAACCCTTTCTATAGCTGACATCAGACTACTTGAAGTACTCTGGAGACGATCTTTTCGTTAGCCCATTAAGAAAGGCGCCGTCTTCTAATTAACACATCAATGGTCCCTATAAGGGTCAACAGACGCAATGTTTACGTTCTCTAGAAACAACAAGTGACTGGACTAGAGAAAAAAATGGTACCGCTGTTCCGTGACATATGCTAGGTAAGGCCTTGCTGAGGATGAAAACATTAACTTTTTATTATTGTGAGGAATGGCTATAAGTCGAAACAATGCTTATGGAAAGCATAACTTTTTTAAAAGATATTAAAATACAGTTCAGGGCAAATGAAGAGTTTCTTAGGAATTACCGTAATTGTAGGTCTGTGACGTTGTATCCCCGTGTTTCTCGGTCGAGTAACAACGCAACAAGTTTCGTTTTTAATTGCAATTTGGAGACATCGGCGCTGTTTATCTAGGACCTAGTTGCCTCGTCGTTAATCATGGCTAAGTGATTCTGCACGCTGACCCCTGAAGCTAGTAAGCTAGTTCATGGTGAAATAAAAATAAAAGGCGAAATGACAAGTTAATGAAAAAACTTATTGCCGCTTCCACTTGCCTACCCCCTCTTAGACTAGTGTTAAACTACACTTCAGATCTAATTAGATAAAAAAAATTGTAATTTTGCAACCCAACACCTTTCGGATTCTTTAAGGATTATTCTAGTATGTTGTTCAGTGAGAGAACTTCCTTGTATATAAGTCCGAATCTTATCAAGGATTACCCAAGGGTACAGACCTCTCGTGAGAATGTTTTCATCTTAAATTCCCTTGACACAGCTTTGTAAGTGATGTGTGTTTGTATGCATTATTACTATTTGTGAATTTTCATCTTCCGCGATATTATCTACAACACTCAGATTTTTTTTAAAATGATGATTGCTCATCCGTTCTTATGTAATCAATTGAGAGATTATGAAATGATAAGTAGTACATGTTATAGCTGTATTAAATTATGTTTCTAAATCTCCATAAGAAGGCAGTTGCGTAACCACAATGCATTTTATATGACTTTGAACCTGTTCCAGTGTAATCAAGTTAGTTTGATGCTGTGTGTATGTTCCAAAATCTGTCAAAATTAACTTTATTCACTTTGAGGGGCGGACCCACTACCGATTTTCGAGGAATTATTGGTGTTTAGTTATTGACGGATTCGGGCTAGTCAATGTCTAAAGAAACATGTCCAGAAGTATTATAGCAACAACAAATGTTTGCTATTTTTTCTTTCTTTCTTTGTTTTTAACATATTTGTTCGACGCATTAGCAACCCCATGAGCGGCATTGACTGAAAGATTGTTTTACAATGTCCATATAGACTTTCTATGTGGAAGTGAAAGATATGCTTCATTTTCCTACTAAAATTCACATTTTCTCCAATAAGAACTGGCTCGTTCTCTCAAATATATATCAAATCTGGGTAAATATGTGTCCAAGTATTTTTGCAGAGTAATGACTTGATTATGCTCTTTGTGAAATTACTGTAAATCATAATAGCACTTGCCTTAAAAGCATTTAAAATGCATAAACTAATCTACATTCACTACCGCATTGCCGGGGGCAGGCTGCTAAAACAGGTTTTTTATTTTAACATGCCGTGATTTTGACATGATTTACAGTAATTACCGTAATAATATAAATTGATTTCACGATTATTGACAAAACACTTTTCACAATTAATGGGTAAAGTACTGAGTCGGCTTATGGGATAAGAGGATCGCGATGTTGAAGGCAATTAACCTGTCACTGGCCGGAAATCGTGAACTATGCAGTTAGCAGAGACTGTAACTACCCAAGCCTACGTTGGTGATAAGACTTGTGATTGGTCCAGGGGAGTTAGGGGAAATGACGACATATAAGATCAGTAAGCTTGTTTTTACTACAATGAGTTTTCATCTGGCTTCCTGATTTCCCTTGACTTGTGTAGGATTGGGTTTTCAGCATTTATTTACTTTATTATCCTCTTGGTTGTTTGGTTATTTGCCTCTACAGTGTCTGAACTTTACATTGGTAGTTTATACTTCTATTGGATATGAAGAAAACTTTGGGGAGAGTGTAGACCGACGGTAACAAACCTTTCCTGGAATACATACCATGTCCTGGCCTTAGTAACCAGACTTTACCATCCTAACCTCATTAGGGCATTTATTTTTATAATTTGTGAAAAAAAAAAATCGCACCGATAGCAAAGCGACTATTTCTTACAGGTAGCATATACTTTTTTTTAGATTATGAAGAAAACTATATTCTTTTTTATGAAAAAAAGCTTTGCACTAAGCATATACTATTTGTATAGGTTACGAAGAAAACTTTATAAATTTTTAAATGAAAAAAAGCTTTGCATTGAGAATATAATATTTTTCATAGGTTGTGAAGAAACTTTTATATATAAATTTTCATAAAAAAAGTTTTGCACTAAGCATATACTATTCTATACTTATAATAAAGAATACTTTATATTTACATTATATTAAACTACAGACAACACACACACACACACACACACACTCATGTTATAGTTTAAATTAATCTAAGGCTAGACGAAACTCATGTTCTACCAAAAAAAAAAAAAAAAAATGAGAGAGAGAAGGACGAAGACTGTCCTTAACTTCAAGCAAATAAGTAAATGAAAATTCAGTCTCTCAGACTGGCAAATGCATTCTGACACTAACTATTTTAAGTGCTCCCAAAAAATAATGTCAAAGTCTGTCATGACTTAAGTCATAGATACATGTCAAAAATTCCCTTGTGTGAATAATAGCAAATCCTTCTGAGGGGAAAATCAAAAGGTCACATTTTTAGAAAAAAATAATAGCATGAAGATATAAAGAAATATATGCATAAATGAGAGAACTCATCACTCAACACTTCCCAACATGGTAAAAAACAGACAGTGCATAGGGAAAGATGTTCAACTATAAAATATCCAACAATTTCATCAGTGTCCATTCAGGCAGAGACTTTTCTCAAGATCCCATCACATGGTCCCCCCCAATGACTCCGTTGAGAGGCTCACTCATGAACATACTCATTGTTCTAGAACATTGTTTTGCCATTTCCTGTGACATAGAAGTCCCGTGACATGATCCAGGTCAGCAAGGTCAACACTCGCGGCTGGTGAGCTTCCCAGATTTCTAAGACCCAAATACCGTTTATAAAAATACCTGGTATGCGCTGACAAGTGTTCATCTCGCATCTCGACCTGAGTTTTCTTAAACACACCAACACTGTCGGACATTCGATCAGGTATCATGACATAGATTACAGTGCTCCATATATCTACTAGTCGTTCTATAGGAGCTGTCAACATTATATATATATTATATATATGCATATATATATATATATATATATATATATATATATATATATATATATATGTGTGTGTGTGTGTGTGTGTGTGTGTGTGTGTGTGTGTAAATATTTTATATATATATATATTATATATATATATATATATATATATATATATATATTGGATATATATATATATATCATTAAGCTGCTGCTACAAAATAATAACAAGACTCATCTTTTAATCAGCTCAGCAGAACAGGGGCAATGTTGAGATTGAAAGGTAATTCCGAAGATAATCAGCTTACCGGCCTCCGGTTAATTCTACTTCCTCACATCTTACTGATTATTATCAGTAGATGTCAGAGCTTCTCTCTCTCTCTTTATTACTCTTTCCTATACAGAATCTTATGTATATGTTATAATTATATATATGTTATATATATATCCATATATATATATATATATATATATAAATCAATATATATATATATATATATTATATTATATATATATATATATATATAATATATATAAGATATATATATATATTGTTTCAAATTATAAACATTCCCAGGCTTAAAAATATAAATTATTAATTTAAATCCATAAGACAGTAGCCACACTATGAGGCTATTTTCTTCTACAGATGCCCTGAATGCCCAAGAATTAAGCCAGCACAAGCAAATTAAGCCGCCCACACTGAATTCGAAGCCACGAGGTCAGGGATTATACCGGAAAATCTGCCATCAAACCTACAGATCGGAAGTATGGGAAAGGTTAGTTGAATGGCATGCGGTAGAAGATTCATTCGTAGACGGTTGGCTCCCATCCTAGTGAGCCGTCATCTTACCTGAGCAGAGCGTGGCACCTCCCACCGTCCCCATATCTCTTGTAAACTGCGCCACATGTCCAGTTGCTCAGTCTCTCCATTGCGCTTTCCTTCAATGGCGCCACCATTAAAAACAGATGAGCCTAGGTTATCAGGTAAAGTGCGAAGTTTATGGTTTAGGCATTCATTAATTCTTACATTTTTCTGATTCTTTTGTTTCATTGCTACAAGTAACTTATAGTCCTTAGCCTCTCCCCAGGCATTGTACCATGTAATCTGCTCCCTTCCTTGAGCTAAGTGATGCTGTAAGTGTCCTCCCATAGTGGTTTTTGAATCATTAATTGTTCCGAAGTGATTAGTTTTGCTTTAGTGCCAGGACGTAACATTTATCTTCTGTAAGCCATCATCGCACACCCCTGTTACTACTCAGTAATGTAACTCCCTCAAAAGCGATTGTTTTTAGTCTTCAAAGCATTTTCCGCTTGCCAGGTGCCTTGTTGTTAGAAGCAGATTCTTGTAACGTGACTCTGGGATTTAGTCATATCTCTGTTGTTTTTATTTTCACCTAGACCAAGCAGTATCAGTCAACTCCAGTCTACAGCAGCAAGCCGATCTCTCTGCCTTTAGTTCACTTAGAATAATGAAATATATAAAATCTAGCACTCAGGACCAAATGAAAACTCCAAGAGATGATGAGTGCAATTTATGGTGGTTTCCTCTTCCACTTTACTGCTCAATTTATGGAAAAGTTTAAACTTACGGCTCAAAGTTGCGCAGTTTGGAACGATGTTAGCGAGATCTTGTTTTTCACACACGTCTGAGGTACTCGGAACAGAAGCTTTAATTGGTGTGATGCCCAATGTGTTTGTTTGTTCTTTCAGTTTTCCAACGTTCACCTTTTTTTATATTAACATTTTCTGCTATGGAACTATTATTATCCCTTGATTGTGCCATTACCTAGAGTTCATTTTTGTACATATTCTCGTTAAACAGGCATCTTTTACGGTTTTATTTCTTTAATATGTGTTTACTCTCTTATTCTCCTTTAGTATCTATGTATATAGATACTATGTTCAAACTAGATGGTATCTATAGGCGCTATTCAGACATGTTACAATCTTTCAAGGACAAAAGTCCTCACAATTAAGCAACTGTGAAATGACCGAACATGTAGGCCAGCTTGTAACTTTTTTTAATAAATAACTACGCTAGATACCATCCAGTTTGAATAAGGTCCTTTAAGCTAAAATACTATTACACAGAATAATTGTGTTTGCAATGAGATACTATGTACATCGATCTTCCGAATGAAGGTTGCAAGCTTTATTTCGGTTACACAAAAAATTACTGGATTTTATGTGCAAAATTATACGTGACCTGTTTGATGTTCTAATTTGCTACGTCAGTCAAATTCGTTCCACCATGGTGTCTGAGACGTAGTGTGTATATATATATATACATGTATATATATATATATATATATATATATATATATATATATATATATATATATATATATATATATATATATATATATATATACATATATATATATATATACATATATATATATATATATATATATATATATATATATATATACACACACACACACACACACACAGATATACGTATATATATATATATATATATATATATATATATATATATATATATATATATATATATATGTATATTAAAGAAATGACCACGCCCACTTCTGGCAATTCAGCGTCAGAAAGGCAGACAAGAATCAGACATAACTTCAAAGAAAGAAACTAACTGGAAGCATCAGATGGATTTAAAAGTTCTTATCAACTATATTAGAGAATGATCCAGTTTTTCTTGGTGAAGGTTAAACACTAGAATTATATTTGATTTTTACAGAGTTAACGATGTAACATAGATTGTGTTCCATTATATAATTTAACCTTCCGTTCCTAAAAAGTTCTGAAAAAGGTGTTTTGCGTAGAGTTAAAGATACAGGAATTTTAGAACAGGATACTTTTGATTTATTTATTAGAATGAAAATGTGAAAAATAAATAATGTGTATGTTAAACAGTACAGAACAATTATTTATAATAAAATATAGCTTATTTATTTAAATTTTTTTTGGTGAAACGACGCACTATTTGACCTGAGATTTTGGCACGCACCCCGACTAAGTTGGAGGTCGGATCACGCCTTTTTTTTTTTTTTATGAATGTAATCGAATTCTAACCTTATGCTGTATGACATCTTAGTTGTTTCCCTACCTCGAGTGATTCTAAGCTTGTAATGAAGCGCTTTTGTCTTGATATCGAACATAAGAATATCAAAAGACAGTGTCACTTCGATGAGCTGCAATTTTCAGGTTAGGCATTTTACAGCTATTGCAACACTTGGCAAATATATATTGCCTTTGGAATACTGCATGAACACGCTCTTGTAAAGACATTTTCAAGTTTTCTTATTTTATTCATACCGTTTTCAACTAGAATTTCTTCTTCGCTTCCGAAACGTTGCAACAAGATGCTACGGGAATTCCAGAAATATAATATCATGAAGTCTTAATGTCACTTTCGAATCACTTTGTAACAATACTTGCATTGGCATTCTGGCCATATATGCAAAGACTGTAAAGATTTACATTCTGAGTAGCTCCGCGCATGAAGATGTTCAGCAAAGTCGTGCACAAACACTCTGCCCAAGAGATGGTTCTGACAACATGAGTAACGTAATAGCATACCGATATACCGATATACCGATATACCTTAAGAAAATACCGTGAAATATTATACCTTAAAAATACTGTTAAGTTCTATTAAATCCTGTTGGGCAAGAGCTCAAGCCAGCCAGAAACGTTTGCAGAAAAATAATAAACTCGATAAAAGAGTCAGACAATTGTTGAAGGGGAGGCTGCATATACAGACATGAAATACAAATGTCTCGGTGGAAGAAGTCGAATTTAGTTCTCTGGAATATCAACAAAGAATATATGAAAGCAGAAGCCGTCAGAACGGTAAATGAAATGCAATATTGGGTGAATAAACTCTGTTTCTAAAATTCAACCTTTGCTGGCTGAAAATACAATGCATTATACATCTCCATGCATTTCTCCAGGATCGCAAACTGGCCTCTGTCCATTAGTCGTAAACTCACGATAGTAATAAGTGAAACAAATGCTGAAATTCCGGAAAGTGATGGTATTTGTGTTTCCAAATCTACACAAGTTAATATAGAAAATACTCCTTTTTGCTTACTCGGGCAGTAAGCCTACATATTACTTCGTTGTTGTTCTATTTGTTGTTGTTGTTCTGTTGGGGGTTTAGGAAAGGTCTATGGAAGAGCCTATAAACGTATGAAAAATCATTTGGAAGATTTTAGTACACAATTCATTTATGCATATGTTCCCATTCACAGTTTAAAACCAACAGGTCTACCAGCGAATTCGTTACTTATTATTTACCATGGGTACCACATACTGACCATTTCTCGCGTGACCTATGATAAACCAAAAAGTATTAGAAATATAGAAATGGGTTTTGGAATCATTCATCTTTTTGTTCATTTATCTAACTGGGGATCTGATATGTATTCAACTTACCGTAGGTCTAGCAAATCAGTACATTCAGTATTGTGAATCCCATATAATGAACCTTTTAAGCTTTTGTATTTATTTTGAAGTTTTGCAACCCAGTCCGGGGAGATGTTAATGAGACCTCGATTCGAGCATTAGATTTAGAGAAAGAAAATCCTGTTTAACTCCTCCAACATCTGAATCAGTCATAATTCAACACCGCCAGACCACTGACTATATTTCGTGTAATAATTGTCCGGTTTGAGGATGGTTTCAGTGCAGTTCTAATGTTATGGAGTTTATTGCAGTACAGTTCTAATGTTATGGAGTTTATTGCAGTACATTCTAATCTTATGGAGTTTATTGTAGTACAGTTCTAATCTTATGGAGTTTATTGCAGTACAGTTCCAATCTTGTGGAGTTTATTGTAGTACAGTTCTAATCTTATGGAGTTTATTGCAGTACAGTTCCAATCTTGTGGAGTTTAGTTCTAATCTTATGGAGTTTATTGCAGTACAGTTCCAATCTTATGGAGTTTATTGCAGCACAGTTCCAATCTTATGGAGTTTATTGCAGTACAGTTCTAATCTTATGGAGTTTATTGCAGTACAGTTCCAATCTAATGGAGTTTATTGCAGTACAGTTCCAATCTAATGGAGTTTATTGCAGTACACTTCCAATCTTATGGAGTTTATTGTAGTACAGTTCCAATCTTATGGAGTTTATTGCAGTACAGTTCCAATCTTATGGAGTTTATTGCAGTACAGTTCCAATCTTATGGAGTTTGTTGCAGCGCAGATCCAGTCTTATAGAAACAAATGAAGTGAACAGATAGAAAGTATCACTTTACAAAAGTGAAAACTATCTAATTGACATATATGAGATTAAGGATTTTTTTTAGTTTTTAGTAATTAATTATAATCAGTTCTCCTGTAATGTCTTCGAAGGAGCTATTCCTGTTTTTTTTTTTTTTTTTTTTTCATTTGCCTTCCTGTCGCACCTGTGTTTGTGTAGAGCGCACGAATTTCAAACTGCCACGGCAGAATATTAAATAGGTGGAATGCCGAGAACGCCATAAAGCCTGGTGCTATTGAAATTTTAGAATATAAAATCAGTCACGATGCAGCGGTATGCAGATTTATTCAGATAGCTAGGCATACGTACTAGGGGAACAAATGACTTGAACAGTTACGGAAATTATGGTAGTTTAAATACTAATCAGTTCATCAAAATGAACCCAGTAAAACTGTAGAAATATTAAATCAGATGCAGTGCAACAGTCGGAAGACAAAATAAATGAATAAAAATCTTCATCTAATTGTTACGTAACCAAGAACGTAAACTTTTGTTATGTCCCCCTTATCTAAGTGCTTTACACTATTGTATTAAACATTATAAGTGAACTGATTAAATCGACTTTGGAAGTTCTTTACACTAGCATATTATGTATAAAATCATATTTGATTCAGATGTTGAAGATCACTCCAAAATGGTAATGCTAGTCTTTAACAAAACACTTCTCTAAAAGGCAGATTCCTTTGGTAATTTGTTGCAAAATTTAACTTTTTGCTATTTAAATGCTTGAGCGAATAAATGCACCTCCTAACTGAAAATATGAAGTTCTTCTATCTGAGGGGACAAGAATCATTCCTTCCCCAAAAATATACAGCAAATATTACTTGTACAAAATTATCACTTAGGACAGACTTGCAAGCGATCTACCAGGAAAGAAAATTATGAAATTTCGAATACTGAAACTGAACTATGTTGCCATTTTCCTTTATAGTTAACCTATGCATCCAGAGAACAGTTTAGTGCAACTAGAGCACACAAGGCTTGACAGACCTCCAGCTTACTCGGGCGCATTCTAAAATCTACGGTTAAATGGAGCTTTGTTTTACTCACAAAAATTTAAATAAATCCTCTATATTTTGTTAGAAATTAATCATTTTGTAATGTTTAACATACACATTATTTCTTTTTTACATTTCCATTCTCATAGATAAATCATAAATATCTTATACCAAATTTTCTGTATCTTTAACTCAACGCGAAACACCTTTTTCAGACCTTTTTAAGCTTTTCCATGGACCTTTCCTACTGCCCAACAACAACAACAACAGCAGAGTAGTTTGTAGGTTTACTCCCCGAGTAAACGAAAATATCAGGTGTGGTTATGTCAAATTTTATAAATTTATCTTAAAAAATGCATGTATAATATAAATATGGATGCATAAATCCATCGTCATTCAATTTATATATTAGTCAATTTTCTGAAGCCATTATTGGCTGAAAATTACATACATATCATGTCGTTATGCATATCATGCATACCATCAAAAGAAATGTTTACGTGGCTACGAATTTTAAATATTTCGTGATGGAACATAAGCATTTTATATTTTAAAAAATATTTTTTATATTGGTTTAATTATTTCGCATGTTATTAACGCTCTTAATATATTATCAACAAGCACGCATTGCAAAGATAATATCCAAAAATACAAAATGAAGGAATAAAACACAGAAAATAGCAGAGAAAAAAAAACTAGAAACTGCATTTTCATGCAGTGCATCTTAATGACTTGGCAACGTGCTGCCGCAATACCTGATGCATTATTCAGTGGGTGGAGATCATTAATGTGAGGCACTTGCTTTAGATTACAAATGACAGCCACTTCAGTGCGATGTGACAATGTATTAAACAGTATGTGTAATACAACAAATTCAGAGAATTTTTTTCTAAATAATGAGAATATGACGGGGTGTCTGTATGTGCAATTGACTTAAATTTTCAACTATACACTCAAATGGGTAATTTATATGTCGAGTGGTTTTAAAAGTGGACTATTAATTACATGTTTAGTGTATTGAGTATTTGTAGAAAGCCATTAATGTACGCTTCGATTGCAACACCGTAGTACAGTATGTCCATAAAGTCCCAATACCATTCTAGTAATAAATACTCGTAATGGTACTTGGACTTTGTGGACACCGTGTATTATGTTCAGTTCATTTACGTGAAAGCGCACAAGTAATCTTGAGCATTCCTTTTTGCTCCTGTTTTCCCAAATCCTTTCCTATATATATACTTGAGATACGAAAAGGGGCAACGTATACCATTTTATGACGGCATTATTTGCCTTCAGCAAAGGTCACCTTACTAGGGAGAAAAACTACCGCGGTAAGTCTGGTGTTCGTATACATAAGCCGCTTTTGATACAGTTAGGATAACACAGAAATAAGCACCTGCCCAGTTAGTAAGCAGGCAGGTTTAAAGGCATATTTCTGCTATTTAATGCATAACAAAATTTATGTACAATAAATGTTGCTATGAAAATTAATTGAAATTAAACTCGGCATTTCAACCACACACACTTGCACACAAACACACACACATACACACACACACACACACACACACACACACACACACACATATATATATATATATATATATATATATATATATATATATATATATATTAAAATCCGTACCCTTGCTATAATTTTGATCGTCAATCGAAGTGATAAATCTAATATTTAATACTTCATCCAGTAACAGATAACGAAGCCGCTCTGAAGGTAATAGAAAGTTTGGTAGTATACGTTTATGGTGTAGTACGTATATTGCAGGTAAAAAAAACAAGTCTTTATCGTGAACAATTTATTTATTCAGAATAAAAACCAAGTTGAAACCGTCATTAGCTTAGGAATCTTAAATGTTATCAGATGAAAGAAAACGGAGAGAGAGAAGAGAGAGAGAGAGAGAGAGATAGGACTTTATATCTATTTCATACCAACCCGTTTTTCCAGATGTTTTTACGTTTTTTTTAGTTCATGAATCTGTTTGACTGACCTTTCGTGAAGTAATGTTTATCACTTGCGGTCAAAGGCTGTCAAAGGGACTACATAATGTTCGACGAGGTCTTGATAGCGACCCACGTGTCCTAAAGAATCTGCTAATCTACAGTACAGTCTAAGAAAAGCAGGTTTAAGAAGCTCAAACAACCGCTAATTAGCTACTGGCATACACGACTGGGCCACTATTCAATTCCTTCTCAGTCTTTGATTTACGAGGCAAAATCATGTGCGAGAGTAGCTTTTCAGTCAGCTATATGACTGAGAACAGAACTGGCGTCAGCTACTGCCACGCATCACTGTGTTGATACATGAGAAGAACTCTGGCAGTTCGTAAAGGTATACCCGGCGTTAATGAGACTTGTCTGATCTTTGTCTTACATCTCAAACCGGTAGCGGTACTGTCTGCATAATCATGAACTACAGAGCCAAGAGCTGATTGGCAAAAGGGTAATTTCTCCGTTTACTCTTTCCGAAGGGTCTCATTTCAATCCAGTTTTGAATTCATTGCTGAACCCCCGATATAGAACACGAACAAGTATGTCTGACATGAGAGTAAGAAGTTTCACAATGAGAGAGAGGTAGAGAGAATTTATATATATATATATATATATATATATATATTATATATATAATATATATATGTGTGTGTGTGTGTGTGTGTATGTATATAACATATATATATATATATATATATATATATATATATATATATATATATATATATATATATATATATATATATATATATATATATATATATCTATATATATATATATATAAAGATATATAAAGTATCTGTTTCAGTAAAGGACTTTTAAGTCGAAAGATCTTGCAGACTCCTTCGTTTATTTTTCCTTCGTGGCATTTATCTTTATTTATGGATTTATCACGTTCCTAACTTTGTCGTGATTCAGTTATACATACACACACACACACACACACACACATATATATATATATATAATATATATATTATATATATATATATATTATATATCATATACATACATACACACATGAGATGAGAGAAAAATAAGTTTCACATGCAATCATGTTATATATTTAGTTAGTGAGGGTATGTGTGTGTGTGTGTGTGTGTTTGTGTATGTCGTGTTGTTTCTCTGTCATTTCGCATCTATAATATAATTCTCTACCTTTGGACTAATAAAAACTATGATAAGTAACATATGGTGCCTTTTGAAAATAATATTTTACACCATGAAAGGCTACATACATACATACATATATATGGATATATTTGTGTGTAATGGTTAGCATGATGTGCATAATAAAGGGTTAGACAATACAACCGACTAACTGATAGCTAGTTGCCCAGGAAGTTAAATAAAATAAATAAAAAAAAAAAAAATAAAAAAAAATAAACTTCTATGATGGGCTGATGTTATAATGACGTTTTCCGCAATTACTCCTCAGGAGTAACCGACCGAATAATATCCTTCCGGAGGAGTAGAATTAATACTCTCCACCCGTCTAGAGGTGAGAGGGACCTCATGGTTTAAGGAGAACCTCTCCCTGTGGTTGAGTCAACCACATTATTGATGTACTACTATGAGATTCACAGCCGGTGTCCCGGTGTTTTTCCGGAATCAACTTTTATCAACGTTCATGAGAAAGATGACACTTTGTCACAGGGTATCTTACATCCCTACCTAATTTTTGACTGTATTCAGTATCACGGAAATTGCATAATTCTGGTCATTATAAGAGTAACACCGACTTCTTGTTGACATCGTCAGCAAACTCAGAGAAATTAATTTCGAAGCTATATAGACGTAACTTATGACACCATTAACTTGCCTCCTTCTCGATGGATAATTGGCTATTCGTAAAAAAGTCTCCACCTCTGGCAACAATGAAATACAACCACTACTCCTTGTTTACATTTTTTTAGTATTGGTAGTAGTTGTAGTAGTAGCCTTAGATGTCCTAGTGTACTCATTACCCAAAAAAGGGCCCCATTTACCTGTTTAAGCTTACGTAGGGTTTGCCACGGGTCTCCTCACTTCTAAACAATTGTGCAAGTCGAATCACAAAGCTATCTTGCCACCACGGGGACAATGACTTATGCCCCATTCTTGAAGCCCTGATAAGGTACGAATATTCATTCCGAATTTCAGAGACGGCTGTTTGTCGTCATCACCTTGTGGGCAGAGTTAGTACGTCATATGTTTACGTCACGCATAACTTTGAACTCATACATTAGAGTGTTCCGCCGCTGGTTTCAGCTGCTTTATTTAATTCTTATGAATATACTTCTTTCAAATATGAGTGATAAAGAATGCTGCCGAAAATTAGGTAGGGTGACGAAAATATACTATGGCTAAGTAATATCTTTGTCAAATGTACAAGAAAAAGGTTATTCCGGAAAAGCATCGGGACAAAGGCTCTAAATCTCATAGGCTACTGATCATGTGTTGAAACTGATGGAGATATTTTATCTTTGGAATGGTATCGTAATTGTGTCCACCAAATATATATAATAAAAGATGTGAGTTAAATATATATATATATATATATATATATATATATATATATATATATATATATATATATATATATATATATATATAATATCAAAAGAATGATTGATTCAGACCAAGATGAAAGATTTATTCCAGAGAGGAACATGAGGATAAATGTAAGCTATATCACTGCACAGAGAATGTAAAAGAACTATAATTATAATAACTACTATCTGATAATAACCAGTAATCGCCAACCAAAAACAAAAAAACAAGAAAATGCTCCCATCTGATTAAACAGAGTATCATGAAGGTGTAAAAGACCGATAATAATTAGTTGGGGACTTCTATAATATCAACCTTTAGACTATCAAAGCGGAGGTGAACAAAATTCCTCAAGTCTGATTAATCCGGTTTCATACCCAAATTCTGAAAAAGAAAACCATAAGAAGGTAATGAAATAAAAGCCTTTTATCCCCGTGAGCAAAAAATCCTTTGTATACTATCTTTTAAACTTACCCAGAATTCTCGCGTTTCGGTTATTAACTACCCTCTCTCCTTGAGACCACAAAGGACTCTTTAGTACAAGAATCTAATGAATGATGCCAAACATTGGTAAAAGGAACATTTTCCTTCAAAGAACGGTAATTCCTTTGGTTAACGATTAAAAGAACTTTGAGAAGTTCAAACTTCACTTTTTTCGTTTCTTTCGAAATATTGAAAAATATATAAATAAAAAAAAAATCGAAATCCCGACCAAAGACATGTGAGAAAGACACAATTCCCTGCCATTTCGCTTTCTTTCTGAGCTAGAATGGCCTTGTTGTGACTGGTATCTGTGATATTAAATGGAGGAGGGGGTTTGGGGTTTGGGGTGGGAGGGGGGGGGCGGGTTTAGACCAACACTCATGAAACGCCTCTTATATTTGTGTGCTAGTTTGGCTAAGCAATACTCTTGGCTCATACACACACGTCTACGCATTCTTTCAGACATGCATGCCTACATCATACATAAAAACATTTTCGCTTACTCGGGAAGTAAGCTTACAAACTATTTTGTTGCTGTTGTTGTTCTTGTTTGGAGGGTTGGAACGGTCTTTGGAAATGCTAGAAAGGTCTGAAAAAGAAGCTCGTACTGAGTTAAAGTTACAGGAATTTTAGGATAGGACATTTATGATTTATTCATTAAAATGAAAATGTGAAATATAAATAATGTGTATGTTAAACAGTACAGAAAAATAATATAGCATATTTATTTTAATTTTCATAAGTGAAACAACGCTACATTTGAGCATAGAGTTTAGCACATTTAAATTTACATTAAAAGCTGGGAATATAATGTCTATAACTTATGGGTAATAGGAAAATCTGGCATGAGTCCCAAGTAAGCTTGAGGTCGAATCACGCCTTGCTTTTTACATGAAACCCTTTCGCTTAACAGGTTGTGCTCCTAAGACAACCATCACCGCCACATTCAAACTTCATCAACTCCCAAATCACTGTAGAAACCAAAGTGCTAAAAACTTTCAAGACAGTGAGCTGCTCTAAGGGTCATGGTGTTTCTTTTCCGACGTTTATGAAATACTTCTGTTAAAGTTGAGACTATCAAGTGATTAATGGCTGTACATTGTTTATCTACATGTAGAGGATTCAGGGAGGGAGTGTAATGTGTTCAAGAATATTATATTAGGTTTCTATTGTATACGATAATAAGTTCATCATACCTACACGTAGAGGATTCAGGAAGTGTACTGTGTTTGATATATTTATGTTAGGTTTATATAATATATGATTGGTTCCTCAATTTCCGAGGATGTTGTGCAGTTAAAACTTCACAAGCTCAACCGAAGATGCAGTGTATTACTACCCTATGACTCTTCTTGCATTTTGACACATTTTTATTTGTTCATTAATATATTAATTTAGTGTTTTTCTTTTTAATAGGTAAGATCTCTTCTCCCTATTTCCCTTTAACTTCTCTTCCTTCCTAATGAGCTCCTTATTCTTTGGAAGCTTGAATTTCGAGTTAGTGTCTGATAAAATAGGGTTCATCTTTTAATAAATAATGAATTGAAATACGCAGTTTTTGCTGTGTATCATTAGATCGACCTCTTGTTGATCGTCTTGGCATTTTTGGATATTAAATCTTTGATCGATATGTGTAAAACTAGTTTCCATAGGAGGTCGTACTTACCTTGAAGTTGTTTGAAGTTGAAAAGCTTTGATTACGATTTAATTAGTGTATAATGTCATTAAGGCTATGCAGCGAGCATAAAGAATATATAAAAAACGTGCAAAAAAATCATGTTCACTTCACAACTTATTTGTTGTGATATCCTGCAGTTTGTTAATAAAACTAAATAAAAATGAAAAACTGAAATAACTTGATAACTCTGGCCGAAGATATATATATTTTTTCCAGTAAAAACAATATATATATATATATATATATATATATATATATATATATATATATCTATATATAGATATATATCTATATATATATATATATATGTGTGTGTGTGTGTGTGTGTGTGTGTATATATATACTATATATATATATATATATATATATATATATATATATATATATATATATATATATATATATATATACTATATAAATATATATATATATATATATATATACATATATATATATATATATATATATATATATATATATATATATATATATATATATATATATATATATATATATATTTATACACACACACACGCACACACACACACACACATATATATATATATATATATATATATATATATATATATATATATATATATATAGATATATATATATCTATATATATATATATATATATATATATATATATATATATATATATATATATATATATATATATATGACCTGAGCCTCATTCAGGCAAACAAAGTAATTTACCGTGCAGTGCTCGCTCAACGTTCGTGGGAACAAACAATTAAAACCCCGTGGAGCTACACCTGTCAAAGATTGTTGTTTATATAACGAAGCACAGGAGAAAAAAAGTAAATAAGAAGTTAAATATCAGTTTGAGAAAAAGGACTAATTTCTGAAATACATTTAGGGAAATAGACGCGCGTCAATTACGATAAGCCCCTCAATGCCGCACCACACGTATTTCAATTCGTGTGGTCTGAGTTCGCCGGTTATTTCAACCGAACCTTCTCAACAATTTGTGTATCGTTAATTAAAAAGAAGCCACTCAGATGGCTTTCATGAAATCCACACGTTGTCAGGTGATATAGTTCACACAATTCTGTGAATTTTTATCTTTTTATTATTTCATTTACACTGCAAAAACATTAAAACCCGTGACCCACTTTTGGACGCCAACAACATCATAGGTGCTTGCCACTATGGAGGTCGAACTCTCTCTCTCTCTCTCTCTCTCGAGTACCCTAATGAAAGAACATAATTTACCCTTCTATCGTGGTAATCGTTTTGGATAATTGGGAAGTATTTGTTGTCCTCGGGAAATTTGTACATCATTGGTCTAAATGGAATCAAGGTGGATCTTCTTTTGTTTATCCGCCCCGGATGAAGGCTGAGTTGGTACGGGATTGGGAGGGTAGGGGAGACATGACACATCCACCCTCCTCCTGCAGACCTGTTTGTCCTCACGGTTAGGGGGTGGATTATGTATTGTATCGGGAGGGTAGGGGGAGACATATCACATCCACCCTCCTCCTGCAGACCTGTTTGTCCAGCCCAGTTAGGGGCTAGGTAGGTAGGGGATCGGGAAGGTAGGGGATTGTTGATTATAGAGTACAAATTAAACATCGACCATCTTACACAACAATGAACAACAGAATGTGTTATCACAGTTGGTTAGTCACAAAATTGATTTTACTTATTCTTTGTATGAATATATGTTTTGGAATTAGGAATCTAGTGGTGAGCGCATACTTTTCATACTCTATTTTTTGATAAGTTTGTAGAAACTAGAAAATCCACCCCAAAGGTCCATAGTCTTGTCTGTGTACTAGAGACACACTATAGATATATTCCTCACCTCTGCTGATTAAATATCAAGCCGTAAGTCATTTTTCTCATCTGATTTCAAATCTGCCTCTTATGCAAACACATTCAATTTCATTGGGTACAGTGTGTACATTTTCACTTACCTAGGGAGTAAGCCTACAAACTAATTTTTTGTTGTTGTTGCTCTTGCTGTTGTTGTTCTTGTTGGGGATTTGGAAAGGTCTGTGAAAAAGCCTGAAAAGGTCTGAAAAAGGTGTTTCGTATTCAGTTAAAGATACAGGAATTTAAGGAAAGGAGGTTAATGATTTATTCATTAGAAATAAAATGTAAAAGATAATTATTGTGCATGTTAAGCAGTACAGAAAAATTATTTCTAATAAAATACAGCATATTTATTTTAATCTTAGTTGGTGAAACAAGGATCTATTTTACAGTACATTTCAGCACATTTTAATTCACGTTAAATTAGAAATATAATGTTTACAACTTATGTGTGAGGGGAAAGTCTTACACGCGTACCGAGGAAGCTGGAGGTCTATTTACGCCTAGTTTACATTTCTATTACGAACGATGAGTGATTAAAAGAGTCCAGTTTCATCCTGCGTTATCGTAACTCATGCAAAATAATCGATTCCAGGATAACTTGTACAAGATGCCAATAGTTGTCTAAACTGCCTTGGAGGCATTTGATATTTACATTTAGTTATCACTAAAAATTATAGCAAATAATATCTCCCAAATTGGACAATCGACGAATTACTATCAATTCTTTTTACAAAGGAAGACGTGGTGTTATTAAGAAGAGACTTCCGATAAATCTCGAGAGTTTTCAGAGTCCCGTAAAAATCAAATTACAACAACGAGCACCCAACTCTTCACTCGACATTTAAGGCGTCAAAAGCAACATGTTAATATTCATAAGACACCTTTTATTATTCATCGAACCTTACTTGACAACGATTTCATCTTTTATGGCCTCGATGAACCGTCCCTAAACAAGGCAGGGGAATTAATACATCGCTTAGGAATCTTCCTCCACAATCATTTGCTTAGAAGAATGTACTCGATTATTTTTTTATACCTGTGGAATTTCTGTTCAGGTATGCGATATAGCCATTAAAACAATAGTAAAACGGACTTTATGAGCGCCGTACAGCAACGGTAAAACGTGTTTTACCCAGAGTAAAGTACCGACATGCATTTGCGTAGGGGTCTTAGAACATTAACTAGTAACATTGCTATGTTTCATGAACGATAATGTATCCTAAAACCCAACAAATTTTCTCAGTGAACAAGAAAAACTCTGCCTTTAATTGCCTGGATCGAACTCTAAATCACCCAGAATGTTAAATTAAGTAATTAATGGCCGGATAGAAAAATCAACTTGTTTAAAGGCTCAGCATTTAAATTCCGGATTGGGAATATAGGAATGAAGTTTTCATGGGAAAGTTAAATTGCAGATTACCTGTGAAAGTGGACCCTTCACTTAATACCACAAAAGACAAAGTTGCCGATTTCCATGTGACCATTTAGTGTTAGAGAAATGAATAAAGAAACTTATCAGAGGCACAGTTTATTTTTAATCATTCAGAAATTCGAGATATAAAGAATATAAAAAATAAAAAGAAAAGTAGAGAAACTTAAGTTGACGACGATTAGAAAAAAAATAATGATTCATTCAACGGAGTTATTTAACGTCCTAAAAAAAGGGGGGGGGGGGGGCGGCTGGGGCTACACTCCTTTCTACTCTTCACTCAGTCACTTAGTAGATTTCAGAGGAGTCGTTTTAAGCCTCGGACAATAGGTTTTCGTAAATTATTAGAAGACTTGTCGATTTTTAGCTATAATTATCAAACGTCGATGTGTCCTTTTGCCGACCATGGATGATGGTATAAATTACCTCATATTTTGGCAAAAGACATGGTAGATGTTTTACCAAATACCTAGTGGAACCCTAGAGAAAAAAATATTGATACATTCTCTATACTTCTGCTAAAGACTTACTTCAGTGATATCTCACTTAGACACCAACAATGTATAATGGAGTTTATGAATTTGTTTTCAGTCAATAATAGAACAAGGTTTCACTACTGGATATAATAATGTCTAGATTAAGGGATTAATGTATGATTGGTTAAATTACTAGAGAAAAACTTTATGATTTAATATAATGCTAAGCCGCATGAAAATCCTATGCAATGCGAATTATGCGACATTAATCTATGTCCTATACAAGAGGCACAAGAGGACACAACGCAAATACACAATACACTCATGACATATCTGATAAGGTGATGCCTTATTCTTTTCTGAAAATGAATGTTTGAAAAGCAACGGATATCCTCACCTCCCAAAATAGGAAATGACCTCTCTCCCGAGAAAAGGCGATAATGCACAATGACCAACTTGAGCACATGATCCCTTTGTCGACGACTAAAGAGCTGTCTAAGAAGTTTCCACATCATGCAAACTGTTCTTTGACAACGAACACAAGCGTGTTTTAAGATTAAGTAAATATAAATTAGTCCTTTTGGCTTTTGAAACACAGACCTGAAATCGTTTATAGACTTCTAAAGGCAAAGGTAAACAATAAAGTTTCGAGCAACACAATGAATCACTGATCTGAATAGCATAACATCACCTGATGCAGTATAAGAGATGTCTCTTGTGAATCAAGTTGATTTACATTCGACCTCTCAAACAACCGCAAGTCACTCTCAGAATGGGATGGATTTTGACAGAGAGGAAATCACTGTTATCGTCAGAAAAGATTAAAACGGAAATGAAAAGTTAGCTCTCCACTGTTGCTGCAATGAAGGATATTGGCGAGTTGAATTGTTCGCCAGCGTTTTGGATTGTAGCCTTGCTGCTGCTGTCGGAACCAGTTTTATTTTGAAAAACAACAGAACCGATGGGAACGCTTCACATTTCGCCCTCATTAATAGGCAAAGCCTCTGTGGGGTTGGGAAATAATGCCATTGCGCAATCTACATTGGAGTGGAAAGCATTGCATTCAATCTTTCATAAAAATTAAAATCGTTATTAGCTACCTTGAACCAAATGCACGTGGAGATATAGTATTCACGAGGGATGTCAATTCTGACTGTGGCTCTTTGATGGTGATTAACATCTCATAAATAATGGACACATGTCAATTGAATTAAAAGAATGAATGTAAATTAGAAGGCCAGTGACTACCGGTATCTAATCGTGATCCACTGAAGCAGTTGGTAATTAAACCATCTCCTTCAGAGACGAGTTACTGAGGACTTCTTCAAACTACGCATTGTCTTTTAATGTGAATTCTTTTGAGCTTAATTTCCATAGGACAGTCGAATTGCAGCTTAGCGAGGAAGGCTTTAATTAAAGCCTTCACACCTTGCCGTAGGTAGCCAAAATACAAAGTAGACTCGACTATAGTTCTCGGGTAATGAACTTCACTTGCAAACTTGACAGATTCCAGCAAGTGCTAATCTCCCTGTATATGGGACTTTGGCCTGTGCTTCGAAACTTCATAACCAACCAAATCACTTCCTTATATCTTCTTTCCCACTGCGCTGTTATCCCTACATAAAGGGGTCGATTGCCTGATGCGCCTTCTCTTCCACTGCCTTCTTTTCCTCATATCTAGGACCGCACATCAAAATCATTCGCTCGCTAATAGATCAGTTACATATCCAGTATACCACACCATACCTACATGCATTCTAGCATATGTACATATATCTGTGCTGAGATATATATGTGGAAAGGCTCTCAGACATGCATATATATATATATATATATATATATAATATATATATAATATATATATATATATATATATGTATATTATGTATGTATATATTTATATATATATATATATATATAGTATATATATATATATAGTATATAATATATATTGGGTCTTAAGTGATCTAGCACTCGTACATATAGAATTCAGTTAAGTGAAATCCAGTGGCCCTCCTCCATCCGAGGTAGGGGAAACACACTCAATTACTAGGCAGTTGTTCGAAACCGTGTTGTTATCACAACTCCGTGTTCAAACTTGATCTAAATTACCGGAGGGGGCGGGGAGGGGGTTGGCCACGCCAGTAGACATGAGTAATGAGGAAAGTTTTGGAATGTAGTATGAATGTGGTGCTGCATATATTCATGAGGGAACTTCCGTATGACACCATTCTCCGAATGTTTGTGGCAAAAGATTATAACAGATGGTTGGTCCCTTAACAGGCGGAATATTATGAGAAAGTTTCCACTCGAAGTACTTGACTAACTTCAATACCAGAACCACTTGTAAATTAATTGACTACAAAGTTTCCCATCTTCCCTGGGTTTAGGAATGCGTCATAACCTTAACCTGCTTTAGTTGATAATCAAACAGGCATAACTGATTATTCTAAACGTATGTATATCTATAAATGAATCACGAAAGTATGGAAGCTGATAAATATATTAGTAAATACAAAATCTTCGTACGAAGGGAAGAACAACGATGGAGTTCTGCAAGGCCTTTGGACTTCTTGTCCTTCACTTAGCAAAGTAAAGGACAAGTCAAGAACGAAAGGCCTTGCAGAGATCCTGTCGTTTCACTTTCCTTCGTGGATTTTGTCTTTATTGATGCATGTATGTTTGTACGTAAGTAAATAAGGTTGGTCTCTGCTCGCAGTTGCACAACTAAATATCTGAATGGTAAATGTTTGAGACTGCCTGAAATAGCGGCTACTAAGGTTGTATGAACAACAATTGGTTGAATGAAAAGGAATTGCAAACGAGATTCTGATTGCTGAAGTTTGAAGTGTGTAAAATATGCCTGGTTGAGAAATGAAAAAGTTCAAGGTACCTCATTAGTTAATAATCACAAGAAAATTAAAATAATATATATATATATATATATATATATATATATATATATTATATATATATATATATATATACTCATATATATATATATATATACATGATATATATATTATATATATAAATCATATATATATATACATATGTATAAATATATATATATATATATATATATATATTATTATATATATATATATCTAATTCTATCTATATATATATCATATATATATATAAATAATACTATATATATATCTATATATATATATATATATATATCATATATCATATCTATATATCTATATATACTATATAGATATATATATAGATATATATAATTTATAGTTATATATATATATTTTATATATATATAATATTAATATATATATATATATATATATAAGATTTTGAGCATGCAAATGATAATTTCCACTAAAAATACAGAGTAATAAATTAACTACTAATTTTTAAAATATTTCAAGTCTAGAGTTCCATCATCAGTAACGTCTACAGAATCAATAAAAAAAAAAAAAAAGCTCAGCGCGTTTACTGAAAGTTATCATCAAAACAAAATGATGGCCATCTCATCTTTCGGTGCAATAATAATGCGTCCTAAGTATACGACATTTTTTTTTTTTTTCTTTTAACAAAAGCGCTTGCAGTTTCCGGTTTCCCTTGATCAGTGATAATAACAAAGTTTTTTCTGAAAACAGCTAAGTTTCTTCTGTTAGCTACTACATATTCATACAAGCCATCAAAGAGATTAAAAATGCAGTCATTGCCTTTATGCTTCGTGTGTCTATTGACAGGGGAGCATAATTATTTCACTGAATATTCAAGCAGTGTTCAAAGACTTTCTTCATTGAGACCAAAAAAATTCACTGTGGGAAATTTTAACGATATTCTCATAGACATGAAACCTAAGATAATAAGGGAGTAAGAAACTGGAGGGGATACATTATGCAGCTTGAACAAACTCTATTCGTCTTTGTTGGTGATTATATAGGAAAGGAAGCCATGTGTAAGCAGTGCAGAGGTAAACAGTTTCGATGCTTGAATACTCTACTCAGTGGAAACAGTTTCTGAGCTCGAGATCTCTCCTTTTTTTCTTTCTCCTTATTACTAATACTGATTTGGTTTTATGGTTTTATGTCAACGTTTAATTAAGACAGTCTAAAAAGGGAGCTGCAGTTCTTCGGACAGCAAGCTAAGGAGATCTTGTTAATAAATGAAATCAAGTATACTAGGATCTCAAGCAACGGATCATAACCTGGGAATCATGACCTCCCGTGGTGTTGTTTGGGGTTTCGCAGGGGGTAACAAAGGGCTCGGGAGAATATACTTTATTTTCATGTATTTGGATCAGCCATTTGGGCTTTGTTCAGTTTGGTAAGTGCAACTTGTTACCCGCTGACATAAGGCGTTGCCTGTCGAGCACTCAGCCTCGCTTTGATGGTAGACTTATGGCTGCAAAGCAGTTTCAGTCCTCCATCTGAGTGACTGAGAAGTAGTTTGTATGATATTTCAATAGTTCTGTGGGATTCTCAATGTTCTGGGATATATAGAGGCTATGTGGAATTTTTCAAGGTTTCTGTTCGTGGCCTTTCCAATAAACCTGGTCTTCCTGTCATTATGTTCTATCTGACCTTTTCATAAGTTCCACCATTTCAAGATTTGTTATAGGGGTTGGTAATACCCTGAAGAGTCTGGGGGAGGGGGGGTGGCATAAGATGAACTGTGAGAGAACCCAAAACTGCACTAGGATGTTGGACTTAAAGACTTAAGGAAGTAACTGAGAATGGTGATAAATAAAAGGCCAAAATGGATGTTGCAAACACACTTTTAGTATAAGTTAAGTGTATTTTAGTTTAACCAGATCACTCATCTGATTAAAATCTCTCCTAGGGCTGGCCCGAATGACTAGATTTTTATTTACGTGGCTAGGAACCAATCGGTTACTTACAATTGGGACCTACAACTTATTGTGGGATGCGAACCACATTATATCGAGAAATGAATTTCCAATCCACATTGGCAGCAACTGGCAGCGAACTCGGGCTACCAGATTGATAAGCGAGTACGCAACTCACTCGTCCAAATGCTTGTGCCTTATATACAATTTATGAACTGGTCAGAAGCTAAACTGACCGGTACAGCATTTTCAGTCAGTTTCTAGGTTAAAAAAAATCACAAAACACCTGATTCTATTGTGTTTGATGTTACTGAAAACAGCAGTTCGCTCAGTGGCATATTTACGCTTTTAGGTCAGACTACCTTAAAATATCCAGCAAGAAAACAGACATGAGTGAAAAACGTAGCGAATGTATAGCATTAGCTTATGTCTTGACGACTGCCAAATCACGATGACAGGACCAAAAAATCATTACTGTTGCTTTTAATGTTTCGTCATCTACCAAGTCATAATTCTGACCAGTTCATAAATTATCGGTATTGTAGACATTGTCCTTATCAGTTATCTCCAAAATAAGCTGGAATATTTCATAATTTTTTATCTTGATATGAAGCACATTGCACTTTCTAAAATGTAGTTGAAATAGTTTTTACTTGCATTATTTGTCTGAGTGTGGGGAAGAATTAATTTCATTTAGCACGGGCATATATCTAGCTGGTTCGTGACATAAAATCAGTCAGTCACATTTAGTGTAAAATTTTCTGCAAGATTCTCCATTCGAGACCGATACCTTAATAGATGACTAATAAGTATGTCCATTCCTGAGTGCATACATATCGTTAAAGAAAATGAAATTGAATTATGACATCGTAGAAAACTCGTGTTGGAAAGCACGGTAACAATTGAGGTAAGTCATGCGGATGAGGATATCAATCTATTTTTATTTTTATTTTTTTTTAATCTTAGCAGACGCTTTGGAGAGAATAGGAACGAAAGAACTTTTGATATCATAGTCAGTAAACAAAGTGAAATATAAAGCGTTAGAAATGTTGACTGACAGAAGATACTCATCAATTATTATGAGAGAATGAATGTCACAAAAAAAGTTTCTTCCACTGTTACAGATGTTTTAACCAAGATGGGGGAAACGATTCCAAATCTGCAATACAGGTAACTAAAAACGATATTAAATCTGTAACACAGGTAACTAAAAGCGATTCTAAATCTGCAATACAGGTAACTCGAGAAACGTGAAGCTGCAGTACAGGTAACTAAACACGATTATAAGTCTGGATATACATATTTCATGGCCAAATAAGTGTTA
This sequence comes from Macrobrachium nipponense, assembly GCF_015104395.2. Classification (NCBI taxonomy): domain Eukaryota; kingdom Metazoa; phylum Arthropoda; class Malacostraca; order Decapoda; family Palaemonidae; genus Macrobrachium; species Macrobrachium nipponense. Next base: position 5,544,768 of record NC_087201.1, read on the forward strand.
CTAAGAATACTACTTTAGAAGACAGTGAAGCGAACATACAATTACACCTTTCGCTTTTTCGTTAACCTTCATCGATCATCATTATTAACATTTTTTTGCCAAGTCATTTGTGATAGTCTGTTAAGCGGATAAGTACAGAATTGATATAATCAAAACTTACTGATCATTTTTTAATGTACCAATCTGTGTACAATGGGCTGGGGCTTTAAAAATGAAAAGCTTAATTAATGAACTTCTGTAAACAAACAATTTTCCTGAATAATTAGTGTAAATATTCAGGCGAAGATAAAGGTAATGCTAATCTAGCTGCTATGTTTATTACAGACTGCAAAGAAAGGACAAATACAGTAACTTACTCAAGTCTTTGTTCAACATGAACACCAAAATGAGAGGACGTAATGGAATTACATTATGGTCGTTTCAGATTCACGTACGAACACAACCACTTAAAAAAACAAAAAACATTTGGATGATCTTAACCAAAAAGTGACTCCCGCGTGTGCTATTGTAATTTTTTTATATTTATCTCACTAACTATCTTACTCCTATCTACATCTCCCTCTTTACGTGTTTTAGCTTTTTTTTTAGATTTCTCTAAAAGAAAACTATTGAGATGGCTTTGTCTGTCTGCTCTCAGATCTTAAAAACTACTGAAGCTATGTGACTGCAAATCGGCATGTTGATCATCTACACTCAAATCATTAGAAATACCAAATTGCAGCCCTCTAGCCCTAATAGTTTTTATTTTATTTAAAGTTAAAGACAGCCATGATCGTGCGTCTGTGGCCCTATAGGTGCCAACATCACAGGCCACCACAGGCTCGTGGCTGGAGGTTTCATGGGCTGCGGCTGGGAGTATCATTCAATATTATAAGCTGTACTGAAAACTCGATTCGCCGAAGAAACTTCGCCGCAATATTTACTTGTTTTTGTTTATGACATTACTAACTCGTGTCTTCTTCCTTTGCCTGATATTGATCTGTGTTGTTTCACAATTATCAACATAAATTTCCTTGGTCCTTATTAAGATAATATAAATGATATATATATAATATTATATATATATATATATATAATTATATATATCTATATACACTTTTATACATATATATATCCTATATATATATATTATATATATATATATATTATAATATTATAATAATATATTATAAATTATATACAAATTTTTTTGTGCATATATCTAGGTATATATATATATATATATATATATATATATAATATATAGTAATAAATATATATGTTTGTATGTAATGTATAAACACCCGCAAGGAAGAATCGATTTTGTTACGTACAAACAAATTTTTATGACATTCGAATACGATTGACTCTCGAGTGGACCTGACTTGACGATCGACCTTGACTATTATTGAGTATTAATATTTCCCATAATACTGCAGCGAAACGAATAAATACAGTTTTTTTCTGAACGTAAAATCCGCACCTTTTATCAGTAAGATTTATTTTTTCCTTTTTAACTTTATTATACTCTTCGGATTTTAGTAGCGTCGTATCCTCTCTCAGCGATCGATCTGTCGCTGGAATCAGGCGGTAATTAAGACTGGGCGCCGTTGCAACTCCCAACAAGACATCCAATTCCATTTAATTAATTTTACACGAAGCCGAAGCCGAATCCAATATTTAAGAGCTCTGATTCGGAGAGAGATTCACACCTTATTTACCTAATGCTTCCTAGTTCTTTCAAGTTCTTTGTCATTTTGTTCTGATTACGCCTTTATTTATTATTTTTTTCTTAATCGGGGAGGAAGCCTACAAACTACTTTGTTGTTGTTCTTGTGGTGGTTGTTGGGGGGGTGGGGGGGGGGTGCAGGAAAGGTCTATGGAAAACCTAAAAAAGTCTGTAAAAGGTGTTTCACGTTGAGTAAAGATACAGGAAATAGGATAGGATATTTATGGGTTTTTTTATTAGAATGAAAATGTTAAAAAGTAAATAATGTGCATATTAAACAGTGGAGAAAAATTATTTCTAAAAAACTATATGGTAGTAATTTTAATTTTTCATTGGTGAAACAAGGCTTTATTTGACCGTGGATTTTAGCACGCACACTGAGTAGGCTGGAGGTCGGATCACGGCTTATTATTTTTTTAACATTTTGAAGGCTTTTTATATGAAATTATTTTCTCATAATTATCCAGACACGATTTTTTTTAATAGTAGAAGCTTTGGACGCTAGTATTTATTTCCCCCATAAGTAACACATGTGTTGAGGTTTATTATAAGCAGTGATAATTAATGAAATAAATTATTACTGCAACATTTGGTATAATATTGGTTAAGCTTTTTAATTTTTATGTTCATGTATTATTTAACTATACATTACCATGAAATATACCCATGTTTTATCATTGCAAAGAAATGAGACAATATATAATTCATGTAGGATTTTGATAGCCTCCAAACAAGAGGAGAAAAGTGGATTTTATAATGAAGAAAACAACATTTGAATTAGTAAGAAGGATTAGTTCAGCAAAACACAATTGTCCCGAAGGATATCAGATTAAAGGATGGAAATTGGGAGTAGATCTCTATATCGATTGTAGATCAAGGGTAAGTATTCAGAATATATGGAATCTGTTTTTATTCAGTTAACCTGGGTGAATAATTTCAATGTAAGTCGAGGCTTATTTTCTTTGGAAACACTAATAAAATATATATTCAAGAAAGTATTGAAAGATAGAATAAAGAAGATTACCAATAAGTAGACTTCGATGTTAATCCTTTGACTATTCTGTGACCTCCCACCCTTTTTTGTATTCCCCCTTTAGGACTTTATGCCCACCATATTTATAGACATACACACACACACACACACACACACACACACACACACACACACATATATAATATATATATATATATATATATATATATATATATATATATCTATATATATATATATATATATATATATATATATATATATATATATACAATATATACACACATATATATATACATATATATATACATATATATATATATATATATATATATATATATATATATATATATATATATATATATATATATATATATATCTAATAAAAGGAGCCCATAAAAACACCAAAATATAGAGAAAAAAGTACTATATTTTCAGAGACTGCTGTCTCCCTCTTCAGGTAGATGAATGAGAAGTTTTACAGAAAAGGTGGTATTTCATACCAAGAGGTCCATCCACAAACAAGCCATTTTAAGTCACCCCCGCTGATAATCTTCCTTTAATCTTCTTAAGGGTTGGTTGAATGAAGACTTTGTCGATCGTGTCCGAAATCCATGCTCCTTTTGAGATGTTCATTACCTGCCTCTCTTTTATTAAGGCCGATTCCATCATTTGACTCTTGTACCGGCAGTTGCTGCTATAAATTACTTACGTGACAAATTCCAGTTTATTCTATGGTTATGTTCATTTATATGGTTGAAAATAGCCGAGTTCTGTTGTCCATACCTAACTGACCGTTTGTGTTGTATTAATCTCTGGGGAGGGATTTACCTGTAAATCCGATGTAAGATTGGTCACATGGATTTCGTATACCCAGAGTCCTTTGGAGATGGTCTTTTGTTGGACGTTAATCAGGGATTTGGCTAAGGTGTTTGGGTCAAGTAAATACAAAAGGGTTCGATTTTCCGAGGGGGTTGTTATTCTCTTAATCGTGTCCAGGTGGGGAATTATTATTTTATTGTTGGGTGTATCTCTGGTCTTGTCTTTAGGGGGTCGGTAGAAAATTACGTTTGCTTTGTGAATTGCTTTCTCAATTATATGGTCAGGATATTTTAAAGACGAAAGTTGCTTGCGAATTAGTTCAAATTCTTTTTCCAGGAATTCTGGGGAACAAATTCGTAAGGCTCTTAAGAACAGTTACTAGCTACACCTATCTTGATAGTAATGTCATGATAGCTAAAGTAGTTGAATGTATGAAAGTGAGAACGTTTGGTTTTCTGTATATGGTAATTTTTTTTTGGTATTCTGTCGTATCTCTGATTATTAAGACATCAAGAAAAGGAATTTTGTTGTCTGTTTTCCCATTCAACTTTAAATTTGATGCTGGGCATCAGAAAACCAACGTTCTCACTTTCATACATTCACTACTTTAGCTATCATGACAGCTTTTGTATTGATTTCTTTCCTCAGTAGGGTTTTGAGCGCGTCCCCTGTAAAATACCGTAGAGTATAGCGATGATTTATAGAGCTTGAATCCGATGATTTCGGATATACATCGTTGAGTTCACAATATGAAGAAAATCCAGGTCGCATCGTGCTTTTTACAGGGACGCGCTCAAAACCCTACTGAGGAAAGAAATCGATACAAAAGCTGCGATTGTCCAGAGCTCTCCTCAACCGTTACACAGCTCAAGAACCATTATTCTCTGATCTATCATTATTGGACCGTTTACTGTATCAAAAACATTTCAAATGTAATTAATGAATTTATTTCTTCTGTATTTTGTCGCCACCAAAAGAAGCTTCAGAGCCTGGGTGTTTTTATTCCTGATTTCAATCAGAGACATGATTGTATTTTCAACCTGTCCAATTATGTACTTTCAAAGAGAGAAGAATTTTTACTATCTTTCGGTTTGGATTTTTGCTTACCGTCTTACAGACCTGACTATGCCAGATTCTATTTACCATTTGAAGTGTTGTTTCAGAGACTTATGAAACTAGATATGATAAAAAACACCAGTAATTTGCAGCAAAAAATGTCCTCTATTATTCATCAAACTTATGCTAACCTTAAAACCTCCTGGACACCATTTTTTAGAAAGGATGATCTTAAATTATTACTTGAATTAAAAAAACGAGAAGATATAATTATTTGCAAACCTGATAAAGGCAAAGGTGTGGTAATTCTAAACAAAAATGAGTATATTGAAAAAATTGAAACTATTCTATCTGATACCACTAAGTTTCAACTACATGGTGACCCCAACTTTCTCGACATTTACAAAAGAGAAGATAAAGTCAATAGATTCTTAAGGAAACTGAAAAATGAAGGAGTAATAAATGAAACTACATACCAGCAATTACATGTCACAGGTTCTTCGTTTAGTATATTATATGGCCTACCGAAATTCATAAACCAGGCACACGTTAGACCCATTATGGCTGCATACAATAGTCCTTCTTTTTCTATCTCCAAATTCTTAGTATCACTATTAACTGAATATTCCATTAACGAAAACACTTTGAAAAATGGATATCAATTTCAGGAACAAATCATCCATCAGGACGGAGACTACCAAATGGCCAGTTTTGACGTAGAATCGTTGTTTACGAATGTACCATTGAACGAAACCATAGATATTATTTTAAATAAGATTTTTATTAGCGATGACACTGTATTTCATGGTTTTAGCAAACCCCTTTTTAAACAATTTCTTGAACTTGCTGTCAGATTCCTTGTTATTTTTAATCAACGACTCTATGGGGTCGCCACTTGGGCCAATATTTGCCAACTTTTTTATGTCATATTTGGGAAAACAGAATTTTTAGATAATTGTCCTATTTCTTGGTGAACCAGTGTATTACAGAAGATATGTTGATGACACATTTGTACTTTTTAGATATCAATGGCAAAATAGCAAAATTTTTGGAACATATTAACGTACAACATCCTAACATTAAATTCACAATGGAGATAGAAAATAAAAAACAAATTACCATTTCTGGACATCCTTGTCACCAGAGTCAATTCAGAATTCACGACTGCAGTATATCGGAAAAAGACGTTTACGGGATTAGCCAATAACTTCTATAGTTCTTGTCAGAAAAACCTTCAAACTTAATACCATATCACATTGGTCTATAGAGCTTTGAAATACTCATCCAACTGGCAAATTTTTCATAACGAAATGGAATTTTTAATAACCTTTTTTCAAAAAACTCTTATCCCAAAGACATTGTACATAATATAATTAATAAATTAATAGGTAAACTATATCCAACCACCTCCTCCGCTAATGGATGTCCCAAAGAAACTAATGTATGCATCGATTCCATATGTACTAACCTCGAAGTTTTCCTCTCAGACTCACAAACAAATAATAGAACCAAGAAATGCCTTGTCTCAAAATTAAACTTATTTCAAATAATCCTTGCAAAATTGGCTCACATTTTTTTATTTCAAGATCGTCTGCAGGACTTTATGAATCCAACGTTGTATATAAATTCAAATGCGCAGGATGCCCTGCTACTTACGTGGGATCTACTCGAAGATTACTGCAGATGAGATATTGCAGCCATATGGGTTTTCAGTTATAGAACAGGTCAAAGAATTAGTAATCCTAAATTTTCTAATATCAAGAATCATGCCGCTAAATGCAAAATAAATGTATCGAAACAGGACTCTCAATAATAGGTTACACTAAAGACCCGGACCACCTGACTACCTTGGAATCGTTAATTATTAAAAGACTGGTTCCCCCATTGAATTATCAACACCTCGGCTTCAACCTCTACATCTGGCATAGTCAACGTCTTGGACCTGGCTCTTTCAAAAATCATTCCTTGCTTTCCTTTCACTCTAGTTGGTTGGTACCTCAGTGGTTCTTCTTCCTCTTTTTTAACTGTTTTATATTTTTATTGCATTTTAACATGATTACTATTGTGAATCCTTATTTTTAGTTTTTTAATATATGCAATTCTCTTTTAACAGACTGAAGATGCACAAAGTTGATGATGTGCGAAACGTTTTTAAAATAAATATTGGCCGTTCATGTGAGGTATCAATGGACCTCCTGAACCTTTTATGTCTACGCTCCTGTACATATATATATATATATGTATATATATATATATATATATATATATATATATATATATATATATATATATATATGTATATATATATATATATATATGTATATATATATATATATATATATATATCTATATCTATATCATATATATATATATATATATATATGATATATATATATATATATATATATATATATATATATATATATCTATATCTATATCTATATCTATCTATCATATATATATATATATCTATATATATATATATATATATATATATATATATATATATATATATATAATATATATATATATATATATATATATATATATATATATTATATATATATATATATGGATAGATAGATATAGATATAGATATATATGATATATATATATATATATATTATATATATATATATATATATATAGCATATAGATATATATTTATATATATATATATATATATATATATATATATATATATATATCTATATATATATATATTATAAACATTAATGTAGGCGCCTTGGTTAAAAAAAAAAAACGGTTTAGACAGGCTACACTGACGTACATAGTACTCGAACACGTATGCTCCTGGAAGTGTTTGTAAAATCAGTCCCTTCACCAGAGAAAATCATCCTGATTCAATTCCTCAGTGAGACTGGAAATATTTGTACATGTTCAGAGAAACCCATAACCTATGAATTCAAACATGGGATTATAGATGGTATAAGTGTGGTAACCATCCACAAAACCTTGCTGAAAATATTTACTAATGGCTAATTCAGTAAACAGGAAAGCCCGCATACACACACACACACACACACACGCACTTACACGCACATAAACAGCCATTAGTAAATGTGTTCAGCAAATTCTCGTGGATGTTACCACACTTATAACATACATAATCCCATATTTGAATTATTCACAGATCAAACTATGAACTATCGGTTTCTCGCAACATGTCCAAAATTTTCAAATTCACTGAGGGAATTGAATAAGGATTTTTTCTCTGATGAAGGGACTGTTTGTACACGAACTTCGAGGCATACATGTTCGAGTAATATGCACTTCAGTATACCCTGTAATAACCATTCTTTTTTAAATACCGAGGCTCCTGCATTGATGTTGTATGATTATGCATGGTGCACATATGAGTATTCTACTGATGGGCAACAAGACGCAATTCTATCTTCATCTGTTCAAGCACATCAAAGTGCAGATGAAAGTCCTTTTGTCTGACGCCTCAAACATATATATATATTTTTTACCTCAGTTCAAAAGGCTTCTGATGGAAGAGAGTGGACAAAAGGACGAGCTCTTTCCTGTAGACTGCTCTTCAGTTATTGTTACTATCATAAGGTTTCAGTGCTTTAAATCTGTACAGTCTCTTTGAAGAGGTTTCACATCTTTCGCAGCATAACTCGTTAAAACAGACTGTTTTTTTTTTTTATAACATTCATTCTATTCTTACATGAAACCATCTAAATTACACCAAATGTTTTGGAAGGGTCAGAAACATCTAAATTACACCAATGTTTTGGAAGGGTCATGATGCTGTACTGACCAAATACCTCTTTGCATTCCAAAAGAAATAATATTACTACACATTTAAAATCAAAAATAAACATGTCAATATTAATACAGACAATCCTGTGGAATAATGATTAATGGGGAAGATGATAGTGATTTAATGCAAGTACATTAAAAAATTAATAATATCGTATTTTCACAAATTTAAGAACATAAAAAAACATGGAGCATAATATAATGCTAACGTACCTGTCAAAAATTTCTTATTATATGATTCATGATAATTAATGCAAAAATTTACAAAAATCTCAAAAAGCTTCTAAAAATATTACTTCTGTCACAACCAGTTAAATAACATCAATAAACATGAAATCTATTCATAACTAATACAAGAAAACGTGTACTAATGATTGGTGATATAGATAACGTCGATTGATGAATAAATAATCATTAATGGGCGAAAAGGCACAGCAAAAGATGGATAATGGCGAAAAATAGTTGTACTCACCAAATTAGAGAATTTCTTGACTTGACCATTCTTTGCGTAGTGAGGTCGACTGCAATGCTCCGCAGACAGGCAATGTCCACCCACAAAGAAAGGAGGCGTCAAGAGTTTGGAAAGCCTTCGTTTCATTAGAAGCCACATTTTCTTCACTCTGGTGGCCTCGTGTTCTTTTGCAAGTCTAAACTTATAATATTCCAGCTCACACTCATCAACAGTGATAACCGATATCATAATGATGACAGAAAACTTGCTGCGATATCTTACAACTACACCAAGGCGATATATGGCTGGCTGTCATCCAACCAATCATGGCGCTTTCATGCTTTGCCTTAGTGCTGAGGTGGAATCCAAAAATTGCCATATCAAGGTATGTTCTCAGGTGCAATGCGTGAGGGAAAAAATGGTACAAGTTGTGTATGTTTATTTGATGACCTGCTATTGCCATAAAGTTTGGATTTGTGCCTCTCAAGTCCATTGTTTTTGTACTAACCTCATACAACTTTTCCACAACAATATGGGGTCATCACAGTGGTTATTTCATACATAGGGAGGAAGGCAGTAGATTTGCAAAATGTTATTTACTTGCTCTTAAAAGTGACAGACCAGCTCAGTGTCTACTTCTTGCTCTCTTCGGCCTTAGAGGTATGACATGTATATATAGCCCCTGTGATCAATATGCTTTGAAGATTTAATGAATCTTCTCATCCCCCAGTGTGGAAAACTACTCGTCCTTGGTGGAACGGTTCCCTTGGTACCAGCCTTTTTCGATTTTGGCAACATTACCAGAACATACATCTGGTCTACTAACCAGTCTCCCTTTTCTTCTGCTGAACTACAGCTGGTTGGTGGCACTTATACGCTAGCTTCACAACTGGTGGGAGTTCACACTAGATTAAAGTAAATTCGTAATTTGTTCATTATAATTTGTTAATGGTTGTCCAACCTTTTGATCTTATTTTAGGTTAAGTTTATTAACAAGTTAGTATCGTTTCTTAGTTCGATGAACTCTGTAAGAAAGTCATATGACTTTGCAGTTTTGCTTTGTTTTTCCTAGGCATTTTGTTTATCACCTTCTCCCCCAGTATTAGTGAACTACAGAAGTGCCTTATTAACGATCGTTGTTTTTCTCTTCTATGAGCAGTGTTGACTCGAGTGGAAGGTTTGATCGTAGGGGTGGTTTATACGTGACAGAGTTAGTTCGAGTTGCTCCTCACA
>NC_087201.1:5555320-5570320 GCF_015104395.2 Macrobrachium nipponense
CTTCACTGTCCATTACAAGTTGTGGAATGTTCTCTGACCCTAGTAGTTTCATTTTGATTCCTCAGTAACGTCTAGTCTCTCTCTCTCTCTCTCTTTTCATTCTATATGTATTTACAAGAGAGAGTGAGTTTAATCCAATCCTTCTTCTTGTAAATGTTGTTGTATTCAGAAAATCTACAGTACTATAATAATATTAGGATAAATACTAAAAACACGCAGGCATTAAAGATAAACAAGAAAATATTTCAAGTGGCGCTTTTCGTTAGCCATACACTATATCCACGAGCATATCTAGTACTTCGTCCACTCATCGGGGTCGCAACAGGCCCACCTTACCCCTAGGCCCCAACCCATTTCAGTTGTAGCAAAGCCAGGCTGAGGACATCGGTACAGCAAAAGCAAGAAGCTTGTCAGTTTGAATTACATTTTAGAATTCCAAAACCTGTAAGACGGCTTAACAACAAGACTCAACTCCCCGACACCACTCCCCCCGCCCACCCCCGAAAAATATATATGCATATATTAGTTTAGTCAAGATTAGAGGGTGTTAATGACATATCAAAACTGCATACTTAGCACAGTGGTATTTCTAGATGACATGTCACTTTAAATTAGCTAATATGAGAGAGAGAGAGAGAGAGAGAGAGAGAAAGGAGCTAAGGTGTCACACTCTTTCAACACGTTCACTGAGTTTTTGAGTATGTTCAATGAAGTGCTGCTGCGCTTCTCTTTATAGCTTCCTATTATATTATTGGTAGGAAACGCACTGCAACCGATAGTATAAACTTGGCTTACGTGATAAGGTTAAAATATCCTGTTATGATGTTCCTGATCTTCTCCAATACCAATATAACTAAAATTTTGATAAATTTTAAGTATTGCGTAATGAATATGACCGATATATAATAACAGACACGGTGGAAAGATAACGTCTTAGACGAAAGTTAAATGGAATCTTAATAAACAAACTTATATTAAAAGTGAGACAGTAATCTTAGTTACAGTGATATAACCTGCTCAGATTTCTTTTTTTTCTTTTACTCCGTGTGTGTGTGTGTGTGTGTGTGTGTGTTTCTCTTACCTTACCTAATGACTCCTCCCACTGAAAGAATTCTAGAGCTTATTGGTGGAACTCTTGCTAAGAGAGGAAGAGTCCTCCCCCTCAGTAAACACTGTTACCATATAATTTTTCGAAGTCCCTCAAGAAGGTGTACCAGGGAAACCTGTGTCCAACTGTACGTATTTGCGTGAGTACTTTTCCTGAAAACAAAATTTAAAAGACTTATTTACATCATCCCGGTGAACAACCAAGTCTAAAAATGGCAGACGCTTATCGACTTCCCTTTCCGCTGTAAACGTGATGGATGGAAGAAAACTATTTAGTTGTACAAGAAACTGATCAAAACTTTCGGCATCGTTCTTATACACAATAAAGATATCATCAACATATCTTACCCACATAAAAAGTTTCAAATCATCCGAAAGTTTGTTCACAAAAAGTATTTCAAAAATTCCATACATAGATTAGCTAATACTGGAATAATTAACAATTTACTTTTGAGTGAACAAATTTGCACAAGGGCCAGACTTAAGAACTTCAGAAATGTGTACAGCCTTTATCAATCTGATAATGTAGATAACCACCCTCCGCCCGTTCCAGTCTGATCCACAAACTACCGTTATGGATAACGACCCTCAAGATGTCATTCAGTAAGAAAACCGGCGCTTTGTCCCGCCTCGAAGATCACAGAGAATCCTGGAAAGGAATACGGCTCAATGACTTGTTCGCATATTTTAACCTTGTTTATTTTTTAGTTTGTTTGTTTATGCTTAGCGATCAAGTCCACAGGAGGATGGACGAAAGCTTTAATCTTTGCAAATATTTCCATAAATATATTTCTCTTGGATAAACAAGGATATTACTGAGGATCCATATATATATATATATATATATATATATATATATATATATATATATATATATATATATATATATATATATAATGACTGGTAAAAATGCTCTGTAACAACAGAATTCCATCTAATAAAAGGAGCCCATAAAAACACCAAAATGTAGAGAGAAAAGTACTATATTTCAGAGACTGCTGTCTCTCTCTTCAGGTATATGATAATTTTCTTTTTAAGAATATTTGCGTATTGAAAAACTACACTTTACCCATGTCTTTCTTTTCTAAGATTATTAGAAACTTTTTTCAGGTCATGATTATACGGAAGGGGAAGGCATTTAAACTTAGCAGTCGAACAACGTTCCCTTGGATTATAAAACATTCTTCTGGCTCTAGAAAGACATTTGTCGATAAAAAAAACCTGGGGAAACATAACTTTTTGATACTCGTAGTCAAGAATTCAATTTCCTGGTCAATGAAACTATACCTGAAGAGAGAGACAGCAGTCTCTGAAATATAGTACTTTTTCTCTACATTTTGGTGTTTTTATGGGCTCCTTTTATTATATATATATATTTATATATATATATAATATATATATATATATATATATATAGAATATGAACGAAATAAATCATAATAACTAATATCTGATAATCCAATACACGAAAAAAACAAGAAAATGCTCCAATCTGATTGACAGATAATCATGAAGGTATAAAAGACTGATAATAATTAGTTGACGACTTCTATAATATCAACCTTTGACTATCAGAGCATGGGTGAACAAAATTCCTCGAGTCTGATTAATCCGGTTTCATACCCAAATTTTTAAAAAAGAAAATGATAAGAAGGAAATGAAATAAAAGCCTTTTATCTCCGTGAGCTAAAAATCCTTTATATACTTAGCCTTCATATACTATATTTTAAACTTCCCCAGAATTCTCGCGTTTCGGTTTTCAATCAACCTCTCTCCTTGAGACCACAAAGGACTCTTTAGCACAAGAATCTAATGACTGATGCAAAAAAATTGGTAAGGGACTATTCCTTCAACGAAAACTCTAATTCCTGTGGTTAACGATTAAAAGAACTTTGAGAGGTCAAACTTCACTTTTACGTTTTAAAATAAGTATTAAAATAAGAAAAATAAGATTCGAAATCCAGACCAAAGAAATTGTGAGAAAGACACAATTCCCTGCCATTACGCTTTCTTTCTGAGCTAGAATGGCCTTGTTGTGACTGGTATTTGTGATATTAAATGGAGGAGGGGGCTTGGGGGTGGTGTGAGGGTTGGGGGCTGGGGGGAGACCAACACTCATTAAACGCCTCTTTTATTTGCGTGCTAGTTTGGCTAAGCAATTTTCTTGGCTCATAATACACGCTTATGCATTCTTTCAGACATCCATGGATACATCATACATACAAACATTTTCGCTCACTCGGAGAGTAAGTCTTCAAACTATTTTATTGTTGTTGTTGTTCTTGTTTGGAGGGTAGGAAAGGTCTTTGGAAATGCCTAGAAAGGTCTGAAAAGGGACCTTTGTGCTGAGTTAAAGTTACAGAAATTTTAGGATAGGACATTTGTTATTTATTCATTAAAATGAAAATGTAAAATATAAATAATGTGTATGTTAAACAGTACAGAAAAATAATGTAGCATATTTATTGTAATTTTCATAGGTGAAACAACGCTCCATTTGACCATAGAGTTTAGCACATTTAAATTTACATTAAAAGCTGGGAATATAATGTCTATAACTTATGGGTAATGGAAAATCTGGCATGCGTCCCAAGTAAGCTTGAGGTCGAATCATGCCTTGCTTTTTACATGAAACCCTTTCGCTTAACAGGTTGTACTCCTAAGACAACCATCACCGCCACATTCATACTTCAACTCGCAAATCACTAGAAACCAAAGTGCTAAAAACTTCCACGCCTAAGGGTCATGGCGTACCTTTTCCGATGTTTATGAAATACTTCTGTTAAAGTTGAGACTATTAGGTGATTAACGGCTGTGCATTGTTTGTCTACATGTAGAGGATTCAGGGAGTGTACTGTGTTTAAGAATATTATATTAGGTTTATATTGTATACGATAATAAGTTCCTCATACCTACATGTAGAGGATTCAGGGAGTGTACTGTGTTTAATATATTTATGTTAGGTTTATATTATATATGACTGATTCCTCAATTTCCGATTTCCTTTATTCCTCACAATGCTGGACTGTGAAACAGACTCCCAGAGGATGTTGTGCAGTTAAAACTTCACAACTTCAACCGAAGATGCAGTGTATTACTACCCTAAGACTCTTCTTGCATTTTGATACATTTTTATTTGTTCATTAATATATTAATTTAGTGTTTTTCTTTTTAATAAGTAAGATCTCTTCTCCCTATTTCCCTTTAACTTCTCTTCCTTCCTAATGAGCTCCTTATTCTTTGGAAGCTTGAATGTCGAGTTATTGTCTCATATAAATAGGGTTCATCTTTTAATAAATAATGAAATACATATTACGCAGTTTTTGCTGTGTGACATTAGATCGACCTCTTGTTGATCGTCTTGGCATTTTTGGATATTAAATCTTTGATCGATATGTGTAAAAATAGTTTCCATAGGAGGTCGTACTTACCTTGAAGTTGTTCGAAGTTGAAAAGCTTTGAGTACGATTTAATTAGTGTATAATGTTATTAAGGCTAAGTAGCATGCACAAAGAATATAATAGAAAACGTGAAAAAAAAATCATGTTCACTTCACAAATTATTTGTTGTGATTTATTGTTGTTTGTTAAAAAAAACTAAATAAAAAAATAAAAAATTGAAATAACATTTTTACTGTAGCCAAAGATATATTTTTTCCAGTAAAAACAAAATGAAAACATAAATTTGACAAAACACACATATTATATATATATGCACTATATATATATATATATATATATATATATATATATATATATATACATGTACATATATATATATATATATATATATATATATATATATATATATATATACAATTCAAGCTACAAATGTCATTTAATATCTAAATTCACTTTACCTCCCAAATGATATATTTTATATGTATATAGATATAATATATAGATATATATATATATATATTGATATATATATATATATATATATAGATATATATATATATATAATATATAATATAATATGAAGCGGCTAACCTGGGCCTCATTCCAGCAAACAAAGCTATTTACCGTGCAGTGCTCGCTCAACGCTCGTGGGAACAAACAATTAAAACCCCGTGGAGCTACGCATGCCAAAGATTGTTGTTTATATAACGAAGCACAGGAGAAAAAAAAGAGTACATGAGAAGTTAAAAATCAGTTTGAGAAAAATGACTTTAAATTCTGAAATACATTTAGTGAAATGGACGCGAGTCAATTACGATAAGCCGCACAATGCCCCACCAAACAAATTTAAATTCGTGTGGTGTGAGTTCGTCGGTTATTTCAACCGAACCTTTTCAACAATTTGTGTATCGTTAATTAAAAAGAAATCAGTTAGGTGGCTTTGATGAAACCCACACGTTGTCAGGTGATGTAGTTCACACAATTCTCTGAATTTTTCTCTTTTTATTATTTCTCTCTCTCTCTCTCTCTCTCTCTCTCTCTCTCTCTCTCTCTCTCTCTCTCTCTCTCTCTCTCTCTCTCTCTCTCTCTCCACACATTCAAAGGAAATTTTCCAATGGCTGTAGTTAGGCAAAAGTGCATGGCACCTGTATTTCAACAACATAAAAACTAATAGTTTTGGATATTGAATTCCCATCCCCTCCCATTCAGTGAAAGCAAAATGGAACCTTTTTTTCTTCCGTTCGTGTAACATAAACCTTAAGTTAGAGAGTTCAGGGATCGAGTACCCTAATGAAAGAACATAATTTATCCTTCTATCGTGGTATTCGTTGTAATAGTTTTGGATAATTGAGAAGTATTTGTTTTTCTCGTGAAATATCTATATTGATCTACATGGAATCAGGGTGTGTTTTGTATTGTTTGTCCGCCCCGGACGGGTGCTGAGTAGGTATGGGATCGGGAGGGTAAAGGGAGACATCACATCCACACTCCTCCTGCAGACCTGTTTGTCCAGCCCAGTTAGGGGCTAGGTAGGTAGGGGATCGGGAAGGTAGGGGAGACATGGCAGGTAGCGCCGGGTTCCTGTGCATCGTAGCACACGCCAAGCTCGTTCGTGATTGTTGAATATAGAGTTCAATACATATTCCATTAAATGAAACATTGACCACCTAACAGAACAATGAATAACAGAATGTATTATCACAACTGGTTATTCACAAAATTGATTTTTCTTATTCTTTGAATGAATATGTTTTGGAATGAGGGATCTAGTGGAGAACACATACTTTTTATAAATTATTTTTGATGAGGTGTGGTAACTAGAAAATCTATCCCAAAGTCCATAAACAAACATTTTCGATGCGATCATCCATAATTTTGTCTGTTTCACTAAAGACATACTTTGAATATATTCTTCACCTCTGCTGATTAAATATCAAGCCATCAGTCATTTTTCTCATCTGATTTCATCTGCTCTTTGCAAATACATTAAATTACTTTGGGTACAGTGTTTTTACATTTTCACTTGGTCAGGGAGTAAACCTACAACCAATTTTGTTGTTGTTGTTGTTCTTGCTGTTGTTCTTGTTGGGGATTAGGAAAGGTCTGTGAAAAAGCCTAAAAAGGTCTGACAAAGGCGTTTCACATTTAGTTAAAGATACAGGAATTTTAGGAAACGATATTAATGATTTATTCATTAGAACTAAAATATAAAAGCTTATTATTGTGCATGTTAAACAGTACAGAAAAATGATTTCTAACAGAATAAAGCATATTTATTTTAATTTTCGTTGGCGAAACAAGGATCTATTTGACGGTAGATTTTAGCACATTTTAATTCACGTTAAATTAGAAATATAATCTTTACAACTTATGTGTGAGGGGAAAATCTTACACGCGTACCGAGGAAGCTGGAGGTCCGTTCACGCCTTGTTTACATTTCTATTACAATGAGTGATTAAAAGTGTCCAGTTACATCCTGTGTTTAATTCATGCAAAATAATCGCTTACCAGGATAACTTGTACAAGATGCTAATAGTTGTCTAAACTACCTTGAGGCATTTAATATTTACATTTAGTTAGCACTAAAACAAAGTTATAGCAAATAATATCACCCAAATTGGACTGTCAACGAAATACCATCAATTCGTTATACAAAGGAAGACGAGGTGGTGTTAAGAAGACACATCCGACAAATCTCGAGAGTTTTCAGAGTCCCGTAAAAATCATGGTTACAACAACTCTTCACTCGACATTTAAGGCGTCAAAAGCAACATGTTAATATTCAGAAGACACCTTTTATTATTCATCGAACCTTATTTGACAACTATTTCATCTTTTATGGCCTCGATGAACCGTCTCTGAATAAGGCATGGGAATTAATACATCGCTTATTAATCTTCCTCCACAATCATTTGCTTAGAACAATGTACTCGATTATTCTTTTTTATGCCTGTCGAATTTATGTTCAGGTATGCGGTATCAGCCATTAAAACAAAAGTAAAGCGGACTTTATGAGCGTCGTACAGCAAAGGTAAAACGCGTTTCTCCCAGAGGAACATGTAGCAAAGTACTGACATGCATTCGCGTAGGCGTCATAGAACATTAACCAGTAACATTGCTAAGTTGCATGAGCCATAATTTATCCTAAAACCCCAAAAAATTTTCTCAGTGAACAAGAAAAACACTTCCTTTAATTGCCTTGATCGAACTCTAAACCACTCAGAATGTCAAATTTAGTAATTAATGGCTGGAAAGAAAAATTAACTTCTGTAAAGGCTCGGCATTTAAATTCCGGATTTGGAATATTGGAATTTAAGTTTTCATGGGAAAGTTAAATGGCATTATCTGTTAAAGTCGACTCTTCACTTAATACCACAAAAGACAAAGTTGCCGATTTCCATGTGAATAAAGAAATGAATAAAGAAGCTTATCAGAGTCCTAAAAGAAAAAAAAAAAACTATATTCCTTTAGAAGATTCCAGAAGAATCATTTTAAGCCTCGGACTATAGGTTTTCGTTAATTATTAGAAGTCTTGTCGATTTTAGCTATATTATCAATCGTCGATGTCTCCTTTTTCCGACGATGTACGATGGTACAGATTACCTCATATTTTGGCAAGGACATGGTAGATGTTTTACCAAATACTTAGAGGATCCCTAAGAAAAAATATATTGATACCTTCTCTATACTTCTGCTAAAGACTTATTCCAGTGATGTCCCACTATACACCAATAATGTATAATGCAGTGTTTGAATTTGTTTTCAGTCAATAATAGAACAAGGTTTCATCACTGGATATAATAATGGCTAGATTAAGGGATTTATGCATGGTTGGTTAAGTTACTAAAGAAAAACTTTATGATTTAATTTAATACTAAGCCACCTGAAAATACGAATCATACGACATTAATTTACTTCCTATGAAAGATGCACAACGTAAATATACTATACACTCGTGAAATAACTGATAAGGTGATGCCTTTTTCTTTTCTGAAAATGAATGTTTTAAAAGCAACGGGTATCCTCACCACCCAAAATAGGAAATGACCTCTCTCCAGAGAAAAGGCGATAATGCACAATGACCAACTTGAACACATGATCCCTTTGGCGACGACTAAAGAGCTGTCTAAGAAGTTTCCACATCATGCAAAATGTTCTTTGACAACGAACACAAGCGTGTTTTAAACTTAAATAAATATTAATTAGTCTTTTTGGCTTTTGAAACACGGACCTGAAATCGTTTATATACTTTTAAAGGCAAAGGTTACCAATAAAGTTTCGAGCGATACAATGAATCACTGATCTGAATAGCATAACATCACCTGATGCAGTATAAGAGATGTCTCTTGTGAATCAAGTTGATTTACATTCAACCTCTCAAACAACCGCAAGTCATACTCAGAATGAGATGGATTTTGACAGAGAGGAAATCACTGTTATCGTCAGAAAAGATTAAAAAAGAAATGAAAAGTTAGCTCTCCATTGTTGCTGCAATGGAGGATATTGGCGAGTTGAATTGTTCGCCAGCGTTTTGGATTGTAGCCTTGCTGCTGCTGTCGGAACCAGTTTTATTTTGAAAAACAACAGAACCGATGGGAACGCTTCACATTTCGCCCTCATTAATAGGCAAAGCCTCTGTGGGGTTGGGGAATAATGCCATTGCGCAATCTACATTGGAGTGGAAAGCAGTGCATTCAACTTTTCATAAAAATTAGAATCGTTATCAGCTACCTTGAACCAAATACACGTGGAGATATAGTACTCACGAGGGATGTCAATTCTGACTGTGGCTCTTTGATGGTGATTAACATCTCATAAATAATGGACACATGTCAATTGAATTAAAAGAATGAATGTAAATTAGAAGGCCAGTGACTACCGGTATCTAATCGTGATCCACTGAAGCAGTTGGTAATTAAACCATCTCCTTCAGAGACGAGTTACTGAGGACTTCTTAAAACTACGCATTGTCTTTTAATGTGAATTCTATTTAGTTTAATTTCTTCCATAGGACAGTCAAATTGCAGCTTAGCGAGGAAGGCTTTGATTAAAGCCTTCACACCTTGCCGTAGGTAGCCAAAATACAAAGTAGACTCGACTACAGTTCTCGGGTAATGAACTTCACTTGCAAACTTGACAGATTCCAGCGAGTGCTAATCTCTCTGTATATGGGACTTTGGCCTGTGCTTCGAAACTTCATAACCAACCAAATCATTTCCTTATATCTTCTTTCCACTGCGCTGTTATCCCTACATAAAGGGGTCGGTTGCCTGATGCGCCTTCTCCTCCACTGCCTTCTTTTCCTCATATCTAGGACCGCACATCAAGAACATTCGCTCGCTAATAGATCAGTTACATATCCAGTGTACCACACCATACCTACATGCATTCTAGCATATGTACATATATCTATGCTGAGATATATATGTGGAAAGGCTCTCAGACATGCATATATATATATATATATATATATATATATATATATATATATAATATATATATATATATATATATATATATTGGGTCTTAAATGATCTAGCACTCGTACATATAGAATTCAGTTAAGTGAAATCCAGTGGCCCTCCTCCATCCGAGGTAGGGGAAACACACTCAATTACTAGGCAGTTGTTCGAAACCGTGTTGTTATCACAACTCCGTGTTCAAACTTGATCTAAATTACCGGAGGGGCGGGGAGGGGGTTGGCCACGCCAGTAGACATGAGTAATGAGGAAAGTTTTGGAATGTAGTATGAATGTGGTGCTGCATATATTCATGAGGGAACTTCCGTATAACACCATTCTCCGAATGTTTGTGGCAAAAGATTATAACAAGATGGTTGGTCCCTTAACAGGCGGAATATTATGAGAAAGTTTCCACTCGAAGTACTTGCCTAACTTCAATACCAGAACCACTTGTAAATTAATTGACTACAAAGTTCCCATCTTCCCTGGGTTTAGGAATGCGTCATAACCTTAACCTGCTTTAGCTGATAATCAAACAGGCATAACTGATTATTCTAAACGTATGTATATCTATAAATGAATCACGAAAGTATGGAAGCTGATAAATAGATAAGTAAATACAAAATCTTCGTACGAAGGGAAGAACAACGATGGAGTTCTGCAAGGCCTTTGGACTTCTTGTCCTTCACTTAGCAAAGTAAAGGACAAGAAGTCGAAAGGCCTTGCAGAGATCCTGTCGTTTCTCTTTCCTTCGTGGATTTTGTCTTTATTGATGCATGTATGTTTGTACGTAAGTAAATAAGGTTGGTCTCTGCTTGCAGTTGCACAACTAAATATCTGAATGGTAAATGTTTGAGACTGCCTGAAATAGCGGCTACTAAGGTTGTATGAACAACAATTGGTTGAATGAAAAGGAATTGCAAACGAGATTCTGATTGCTGAAGTTTGAAGTGTGTAAAATATGCCTGGTTGAGAAATGAAAAAGTTCAAAATACCTCATTAGTTAATAATCACACGAAAATTAAAATAATATATATATATATATATATATATATATATATATATATATATATATATATGTATATATATATATATATATATATATAGATATATATATAGATATATATATATATGCATATATATATATATATATATATATATATATATATATATATATATATATATATATATATATATATATATATATATATATATATATATATATATACACATATATATATATATATATAATATATATATATATATATATAGATATATATATATATATATATATATATAATTTGAGCATGCAAATGATAATTTCCACTAAAAATACAGAGTAATAATTACTACTAAATTTTAAAATATTTCAAGTCTAGAGTTCCATCATCAGTAACGTCTACAGAATCCAATAACAAAAAAAAAAAACGCTCAGCGCGTTTACTGAAAGTTATCATCAAAACAAAATGATGGCCATCTCATCTTTCGGTGCAATAATAATGCGTCCTAAGTATACGACATTTTTTTTTTTTTTCCTTTTAACAAAAGCGCTTGCAGTTTCCGGTTTCCCTTGATCAGTGATAATAACAAAGTTTTTTCTGAAAACAACTAAGTTTCTTTTTCTGTTAGGCTAAACTACATATTCATACAAGCCATCAAAGAGATTAAAAATGCAGGCATTGCCTTTATGCTTCGTGTGTCTATTGACAGTGGAGCATAATTATTTCACTGAATATTCAAGCAGTGTTCAAAGACTTTCTTCATTGAGACCAAAAAAATTCACTGTGGGAAATTTTAACGATATTCTCATAGACATGAAACCTAAGATAATAGGTGAGTAAGAAACTGGAAGGGATACAAAATGCAGCTTGAACAAACTCTATTCGTCTTTGCTGGTGATTCATATAGGAAGGAAGACATGTGTAAGCAGTGCAGAGGTAAACAGTTTTCGATGCTTGAATACTCTACTCAGTGGAAACAGTTTCTGAGCTCGAGATCTCTCCTCTTTCTCCTTATTACTAATACTGATTTGGTTTTATGGTTTTATGTCAACGTTTAACTTAAGACAGTCTAAAAAGGGAGCTGCAGTTCTTCGGACAGCAAAGCTAAGGAGATCTTGTTAATAAATGAAATCAAGTATACTAGGATCTCAAGCAACGGATCATAAGCTGGGAATCATGACCTCCCGTGGTGTTGTTTGGGGTTTCGCAGGGGGTAACAAAGGGCTCGGGAGAATATACTTTATTTTCATGTATTTGGATTAGCCAGTTGGGCTTTGTTCAGTTTGGTAAGTGCAACTTGTTACCCGCTGACATAAGGCGTTGCCTGTCGAGCACTCAGCCTCGCTTTGATGGTAGACTTATGGCTGCAAAGCAGTTTCAGTCCTCCATCTGAGTGACTGAGAAGTAGTTTGTATGATATTCAATAGTTCTGTGAGATTCGCAATGTTCTGGGATATATAGAGGATATGTGGAATTTTTCAAGGTTTCTGTTCGTGGCCTTTCCGATAAACCCTGGTCTTCCTGTCATTATGTTCTATCTGACCTTTTCATAAGTTCCACCATTTCAAGATTTGTTATATATAGGGGTGGTAATACCCTGAGAGTCTGGGTGGGAGGGGGTTTGGTGGCATAAGATGAACTGTGAGAGAACCCAAAACTGCACTAGATGTTGGACTTAAAGACTTAAGGAAGTAACTGAGAATGGTGATAAATAAAAGGCCAAATGGATTGCAAAAACACACTTTTAGTATAAGTTAAGTGTATTTTAGTTTAACCAGATCCACTCATCTGATTAAAATCTCTCCTAGGGCTGGCCCGAATGACTAGATTTTTATTTACGTTGGCTAGGAACCAAATCGGTTATTACCTTACAATTGGGACCTACAACTTATTGTGGGATGCGAACCACATTATATCGAGAAATGAATTTCCAATCCACATTGGCAGCAACTGGCAGCGAACTCGGGCTACCAGATTGATAAGCGAGTACGCAACTCACTCGTCCAAATGCTTGTGCCTTATATACAATTTATGAACTGGTCAGAAGCTAAACTGACCGGTACAGCATTTTCAGTCAGTTTCTAGGTTAAAAAAAATCACAAAACACCTGATTCTATTGTGTTTGATGTTACTGAAAACAGCAGTTCGCTCAGTGGCATATTTACGCTTTTAGGTCAGACTACCTTAAAATATCCAGCAAGAAAACAGACATGAGTGAAAAACGTAGCGAATGTATAGCATTAGCTTATGTCTTGACGACTGCCAAATCACGATGACAGGACCAAAAAATCATTACTGTTGCTTTTAATGTTTCGTCATCTACCAAGTCATAATTCTGACCAGTTCATAATTATCGGTATTGTAGACATTGTCCTTATCAGTTATCTCCAAAATAAGCTGGAATATTTCATATTTTTTATCTTGATATGAAGCACATTGCACTTTCTAAAATGTAGTTGAAATAGTTTTTACTTGCATTATTTGTCTGAGTGTAGGGAAGAATTAATTTCATTTAGCACGGGCATATATCTAGCTGGTTCGTGACATAAAATCAGTCAGTCACATTTAGTGTAAAATTTTCTGCAAGATTCTCCATTCGAGACCGATACCTGTTAATAGATAGACTAATAAGTAATTGTCCATTCCTGAGTTGGCATACATATCGTTAAAGACAAAATGAAATTTGAATTATGACATCGTAGCTAAAACTCGTGTTGGAAAGCACGTAACAATTGAGGTAAGTCATGCGGATGAGGATATCAATCTATTTTTATTTTTATTTTTTTTAAATCTTAGCAGACGCTTTGGAGAGAATAGGAACGAAAGAACTTTTGATATCATAGTCAGTAAACAAAGTGAAATATAAAGCGTTAGAAATGTTGACTGACAGAAGATACTCATCAATTATTATGAGAGAATGAATGTCACAAAAAAAGTTTCTTCCACTGTTACAGATGTTTTAACCAAGATGGGAAACGATTCCAAATCTGCAATACAGGTAACTAAAAACGATATTAAATCTGTAACACAGGTAGCTAAAAGCGATTCTAAATCTGCAATACAGGTAACTCGAGAAACGTGAAGCTGCAGTACAGGTAACTAAACACGATTATAAGTCTGGATATACATATTTCATGGCCAAATAAGTGTTACTAAGAATACTACTTTAGAAGACAGTGAAGCGAACATACAATTACACCTTTCGCTTTTTCGTTAACCTTCATCGATCATCATTATTAACATTTTTTTGCCAAGTCATTTGTGATAGTCTGTTAAGCGGATAAGTACAGAATTGATATAATCAAAACTTACTGATCATTTTTTTAATGTACCAATCTGTGTACAATGGGCTGGGGCTTTAAAAATGAAAAGCTTAATTAATGAACTTCTGTAAACAAACAATTTTCCTGAATAATTAGTGTAAATATTCAGGCGAAGACAAAGGTAATGCTAATCTAGCTGCTATGTTTATTTATTACAGACTGCAAAGAAAGGACAAATACAGTAACTTACTCAAGTCTTTGTTGAACATGAACACCAAACTGAGAGGACGTAATAGAATTACATTAATGTCGTTTCAGATTCACGTACGAACACAACCACTTAAAAAAACAGAAAACATTTGGATGATCTTAACCAAAAAGTGACTCCCGCGTGTGCTATTGTAATTTTTTTATATTTATCTCACTAACTATCTTACTCCTATCTACATCTCCCTCTTTACGTGTTTTAGCTTTTTTTTAGATTTCTCTAAAAGAAAACTATTGAGATGGCTTTGTCTGTCTGCTCTCAGATCTTAAAAACTACTGAAGCTATGTGACTGCAAATCGGCATGTTGATCATCTACACTCAAATCATTAAAAATACCAAATTGCAGCTCTCTAGCCCTAATAGTTTTTACTTTATGTAAAGTTAAAGACAGCCATGATCGTGCGTCTGTGGCCCTATAAGTGCCAACATCACAGGCCACCACAGGCTCGTGGCTGGAGGTTTCATGGGCTGCGGCTGGGAGTATCATTCAATATTATA
>NC_087201.1:5575320-5595320 GCF_015104395.2 Macrobrachium nipponense
TCTTTCCATTATGCCCTTCTCATAATTAAGTGTTTCCCTTTTTTTATTTTCTATTATTTTTTTTTATAAATATCATATTCCATTGAGGGGTCAGAGATGCGTATTTCTGGTAAAAGAAGTTCACTCTCGACGTAATTCGGAAGCCATTGGTCCCGTTGCTGAATAACCACTGGTTCCATGCAACGTAAAAACGCCAAACAAACAAACAAACTTGAATGAAAACAACCTGAGCAAAAACTTACATGAAATAAATAGAAGTGTTTTTGTGAAGTCACATTGCGACCGGAGGAGGCTCAAATGAATTTTCATCATTAGCTGTTAATTGCAAATTTTCTCCATTTTTTTTAAAACAGGGCTATCTAATTAAACATTTTGGTATGATAAGGGAAAACTCATTATCGAGAGAGCTACATGACAGAACGTGGCCCCAATGTAATTTTCCATCACCACATGTCACAATGATGAAAAAGAGTCCGACATTTTAAAAAGAAATGAATCTGTGTCTGGGGGGGGGGGGGGGAGGCGTGTTTGGCGATGTTATAATTTTTGTAAGAGTCATAAGTTCTATTTTTAGAATTCGTGCTCTTTTGTTTATTGCCTTCTCTTTTCATTAATTCTACTCTAATGCTTTGAGTCAACTTATCTTGTTCATTTTAACTCAAGTTGAGGTGTAACATAGACTCTTATTTGGTCGAGAAAATGAGAAAATGAATAGAAACAGTAATTGGAACTAAACTGTAACAATAAAAGAATACACACGCATAAGAGAATCAATATATGCATACGTGAATGCGTGTCATGATTATTTATAGCCAGAATTCGCTGCCTGTTGTTACCAGGGCGGAACCTTAAGAATTTATTTCTGGTGATTAGAAATTCACCCCCGCAAACAACAACAATAACAAGAGCAAAGTAGTTTCTGGGCTTGGTCCCCAAGTAAGCGAAAATAGGTAAACTTTTTTTAGAATGGTCAGTACCATGTCATTCTACAAGCGCTATTCTCTGTATCACGTCAAGTAACGAAAGATGATTAAGTGAAGTAAATTAATATTGTCAAGAAACTTAATATTATACCTTCAGCGCATGAAATGCTAACAAAAGATCAAACTAAGGCAATACTGCTCAAAACTCGACGCGGCAGAAGAGTTTAATGCAAATGTCGAACAGAATCACAGGCAAATCAAATAAATGTTAAATATGGTTTCAAATTGTTCATATATGGCATATAAGGCGAGTGTCGCAATACGACGTTATACTTAATTAAGCCAGACGGAAGCAGAGACCTAGACAAATAATACAATATATCAGTATCATCTTTACAGAGTCCATTTAATTTTATTTCGTTCTTTTCAATATCACAGACGTCTATAGTTCATCCTTCGTCTTCTTAGCGTTCCTGCAAACTGTTGTTTTAGGAAGCAATTTCGCAATTGAAGCCAAACGTTCATGCTAACTGTATATGTCCCTTATCTCCTACGGGTTCCTCTTCAATTACATCAGTAAATCTTTGGCAGAACCGTAAGGGCCCAGCAATTACATCAATTAAAGAAACGGGAGAGGGGCGGAGAACCCTTGCAGTTGATTGCTTGAGAAATGGCCATCATTAATCAGCCACTTCAACGCCTGAGTCCAAGTCTTCTTGGTAAATAAAATTTCCTATTTTCAAAATGCTGCTTAGCAACTGGGTCGGAGTGGCAAGATAGAGAGGCAATATTACTGGGGACTTCGATCGAAACATCTAACGGGTTTGAAAATCCAGATTTTTTTTTAACGTTACTGAAATTGTTAGTATTTTAACATACATTCTATTCACAGGGGGTTTAATAAGCTATACCAGCAGATGTGTCTTTCATTGAGGGTCACGCATTCGTTAATCGGCTCCACAATGAATATTTCAGCTGACGTCTGTAGATGTATAATAAAATACCTTGTTGTCATTTTAGTAAGGTAGCCAAATCTACTCTGCTTGAATTTTGCCTCTGATTTAAAAATAAAAAAAAAGAGAGAAAAATATTTGACTTTGGGTCGGGAATTCCAGTCATAAACTGAATACCATTGAGAATACAACACCTGAATACATGTTTGCTTGCACACAAATCTGCATATTTGAGACTTTAAAACGAAGTAGCTTCGTCAGAATTAGCTTTAACGAAGCAGCTTAATCAGAAATATATTGATGACACTGGCTACGTGTATCTTGTGACTCTTAAAAGATAACAAACTGGTTGGAAAGCAAAGGAATGAAGGTGAGGGATATAAGTGAAACCTACAAAAGACAATTGTATATTAATGTGGCTTCGCTTTCATTTGCTAAAATCGAAAACTTTTTGACATTAAATTCCTGTCTGTAATGGACATAAACAAGTGTTCAGAAAAAACAAAATCCTTCTTGAAAAAAAAATATCCCTTCATTAGTTCTCTCTCAATCCTGCTTATAAAAAGCCAGTAATCAAATAATATGAGAAACAACACTGCAATAAAAACCTAGCCTCCTCATCTGTCAGTATAAATCTTGACCGTAAATTAATTTCTCTGAACGCTGTTATATAACATTACATAACAGAATAAAGTACATGGATTCTGGCTGTTTTTTATTTTCAACTACAAAATACATATTAAGAGCTTATCTAAAAATCAGACTGTTATAAATATCCACTAAATAAAAATGCCACTTCATACTTTGAATAATTCGAACCCATTCGAATGGCTTTCAGATCTATTTTTCAAAATCTGATAAGAAATGATGACTTGTATAACATCACTCCCTGACAACGTATTTAGATTGAAGACTGAGGGCGTATAAAAATTTTTTTCAAAAAATTTCCTTTTCACTGCATGCAAGTAAAAATAGCAATTCCCTTATCAAGGTAAAATCGGCGTTTATAATTCACACGCCTCCTGCATACAGAATATTATCGAAATTTTGCTCTGAATGTGGTAACATCTTTCCAAATTGGTCAGTGTTCATTTTAGGTGAATTTTCTATGCAGCTTGAGTTAGCTTGTCAGCCATTGGCTACATCCCTCTAATGACGGATGGTGAATGGTTGACTCTAATTAAGCAGTGTTCTGAGTAGACAGGTGCTTTTTTCCTTGACATAAACCACACGACGCTACATTCCGCCAAATCAGGATTTCCCGGTGAAAGGATTTTTCGTCAGGAGCTAAATTTAGTGAAAGGAAGGGAATCCTAACAAATGAATGGATGGCGTTCGATAGGCCTCTCCTGTCATTCCCTTTTTATTTCTTTGACTTTCAACTGTCGCCTTTTCTTTGACTTCGCCTGCGGAGTATTTCGACGGGAATATAGATTTCAACCTCGAGAGCACATTCCTCTTCCGTTCTTTGCTTCCGACAAAAACTGCACACACGGCGGAAGCTTAGATGTTTTCGTGGACGTATAATATTACATGACATTATTCTTCTGATTTTTTAGCTTTACAATGGAGAAATGATAGATGGTTAAAAACTCTCTCTCTCTCTCTCTCTCTCTCTCTCTCTCTCTCTCTCTCTCTCTCTCTCTCTCTCTCTCTCTCTCTCTCTTTTGTGTCTCATTTTTTTTTTGTAAGAAATGAAAATGTCGACCACCGTAGCGCTGGGGCAGAAGCAAGCGCTGATGAGTAAAAAAGATAACTCCGTAATAAATTGACCAATTCGTTGGTAAAGCTATAAGTTTGTAGTTAATTTACCGATTATGAATATTTTGCCTCTTTTAGAAATGTATATCTCATGCTTATAGCATATTACGGAGTTATCTTTTTTACTCATCAACGTAGTGTCTTTTATTGGGTTATATTTAGTATTTTCCTTTTCGAATTAGATCGCATTTCTATCGTATGACGTCTCTTATCCTTCCATAATAAAAAAATTAAACTACATTTAACTAATTTAGACGTATTCAGTATGTTATACTTTATCATTCTTCTGCATAATAATGAAGCGTGTAAATTATTATTATTTTTTTTTTTTTTGAGACGTGCTAACCGAAAAGCATTGGTCATTGATAAGTGAAAGGAAATATCAGGTCAGATAAACCTCTCCTCTGGTTGGCATGACTCTCTCTTCTTTAAACCTCTT
Organism: Macrobrachium nipponense; assembly: GCF_015104395.2. NCBI lineage: Eukaryota > Metazoa > Arthropoda > Malacostraca > Decapoda > Palaemonidae > Macrobrachium > Macrobrachium nipponense. The sequence continues at coordinate 5,579,397 of NC_087201.1, forward strand.
TCCTCATGAGCACCATATTCTTTGGAAGCTTGAATTTCAAGTCAGTGGCCCCTGTGGGCATGTTCTATATCCATAGAGTTCATCCTCTGAATATAATAATAATAATAATAAATAATAATAATAATAATAATAATAATAATAATCTGAGATAAAGGAACGAAGTCCACAAAGTGACTGGCTCGTGCCACTGGTTCCTCGGCATACGTTGGCGAAGAGGCGCAATTTGTCTCCGGTCGCTGGTGTCATGTTGATATTCAGTGCCCGGGTCAGTGATGGAATTGAACGTAAAATTTCTTTTCTATTCATCACCGGATGGAGCTTTTTTAATGTCCAGTTTCTCTGCCGACTGTAGCAGTGTAGTACGGTCGAGGCTCTTAGGTGACCCGTTCTGTAATGATCTTAGGTTGCCCGTTCTGTAATTATTTTAGGTTGCCCGTTCTTCAAGGGGCAACATACCGGTCGAAAAGGCGGTTATTGCCCAACAGGAGGATGAAAGAAACCTGAAAATGTATGGAGGAAGGATTGCATAATTCTTGAAAAAGGAGTCCAACACGCTGCGAATATGTAATATAAAGGTTCCTTTTTTCATTGCAGAAGCTACTTCGGTGGTAATCAGTCGGGCAACTTGGGAATTTCATCCACAAGAAATGCCATAGGTTTGTAACGTATCCCAAGGTAGATGAGTGCTATTGAAGGGTTTGGACTCTCCTTGGAGGGAAGAAATGCCTGCCTCCTAAGCAATCGAATAGGGTCTTCCTATGAAGCCAATGACAACCGCAATTTTGCTATGGAAAGATGTGAAAGGAAAATCATTTTATTTTCTCCGATCAGCATTGTGTGAAAGCTAAGACATGGATGTGGTATGGCGTTTGCTGCTTATAACCTGTACTTGGAGTTTTTCATGTGTATGATTATGTTACATAAAAGAGGAATGTGTGCCAGAGTATTTGGTGGAAGGAGAAAAAGACGGGTGTTTTGGTACTTAGCAAGATAAAGATAAAAGGATATCGTCATATGGGGGAGTCTGAGAGGACTGAAGAATACAATTTGCACTCTCCTAAGGGAAATGTTGGCACTCAGTGTCAGGAAAATTCTGATTTTTTTTTTTTTTTTTTTTTTTTTTTTTATTTCTTGAGTCAGACTGAATATGTGACTATTTTTACCTTGAGTATGGTGGGAGAGAAAGTTGTGCTAGCGAGCGCTTGTAGCCCTGGAATGGGAAAAGCAGTGCTTTTAGGATGGTCTAAAATGGTTGTGGGGCCGAAGGTCTTAAATGATCAAAGGGTGCCTGAGAATTTTCCTGGAAATAAGCTTCGTTCCTGGAAATAGATGGTATCCTTAAAATATATTCATTGGTGTACATTGAAAAAGAAAATGGTAAAAAAGAACGAGCTTTTATCTGTGTTTTGGTCATAATTTTAATCTCTATTATTGTATGATGACTTCGGTGATTTGTCTGGTAATATTCCCGTGTTTTCATGATAGGATAACCAGTGTATTCATGAAACATAAATAATAAGTCAAATATTCTTGTTTATATTGTTAGTTGAATAACAACGTGCTCTGCACGTGTACAAATTATATTTCATGGTTAAGGTTTGTGTAAGCATAATAGCAGGGTTTATAAAAATATGGTTACAAGTTATGAAGATCTCAGAGATGCCTGCAATATCTCTATATTCATCAGAAATTATGTGGCAGGTTAGACATGTGTGTTTATACCAGAAATTTTTTTTTCAATTTTTATTTTCAATTTATATTATTTAATCTTTCAGATGCTGGGTTGGAGAGTAACTGTGTTATCAACAAACCACGAAACACTGCATTGAAGCCACCTCATCATTGAAGCATTTAAGAGCAGGGGTTACTTTTAAGATATGTATGTATATGTACACATGAAACTGAAATTTATTTTTTACTTAAATATTGTCAGTCATCCTTTTTAATTGTTCGTGTGATCAGAACTAAATCCCGTTAATGTCAGTTTCCAGATGACAGTATCGGACAGGAAAACCTTTTGTTTGATGGCAAAGAATGCTAATCACGACAACTATCGCTAAAACATGCGATATCTCATGTAGTCGTAAAGCTGGAGGAAGGAATGAAAGGAGTTGACCTTTAAGCGCTTTCGTGTATTTCTAACACCTCCTCAGGGTCAAGTGATACAAAAATTCATTATTTGTTACAAGGACACCTCTGTGGCAGCAATACATAAACATAAAAACTATCGTACTATTATTTAAAAACTAACTGTCTAAAAGTGTTGTTTACAAGTAGTTCACCCGGTTTGTACATCCCGGGGCTGCTGTTGATCAAATCTACACGATTTTTCTTTATTATGCATTATTCGACTTTATTTCGTTTTGTGATGTCTTTACAGAACATGACCTCTTTCGCTTCCTTCCAGTTCATGGTGTGGTTACACTCATTCATATGTTGAAACAAACTGCTTGCTTTATTTCCCGTTCTTACATTATATTTATGTTGTTTTAATCTTGTTGCGAGATCCTTTCCACTTTGTCCCACGTACATTTTCTTACAATGATTGCAAGGGATCTCATATATGCAGCCACTCTTCTGTAGAGGGGAATTCCTGATTAACAAATTCTTAAGTACGTAGTTCTTAAAAATGACATTAACATTAAATGGTCTCAACAGCCCACGGATGACCGTAAACTGGTTACAGTATGGTAAAACAAGAAGGTTTTTTCGTATTATAATCACTCTTATTACCAACTTCATAAAATGTTTTTCTTGCTTTACAGAAAGCCCTGTCAATAAAATCACAAGGATACATAAGACTTGTTGCAATGTCTTGGACCTTCTGAAGCTCAGCTTCGATGAAGTCAGAGCAACTGACCTGCAGTGCCCTTAAAAACATAGACGAAAATACCATCATCTTCGTTCTCGGATAATGGTTGGAATAAAAATGTATGTAGGAATCTACATTTGTAGACTTCCTGTACATAGAAAATCTAAAATTTCTATCATTCCTCACAATTAAAACATCTGAAAACGCCAACTTATTATCTACTTCTGTTTCCAAGGTAAAGTTTATGGAAGGTACTAAGGTATCCCTCTTACGCCGAATGGACGTATTAAAAGTCGAGTCAAAATGTCTCCCGTATGCCGAATGGACGTATCATACGTCGACTCAAAAAAGTTTTTTTTTAAAATTCGCGGAAAAATACTTATAGGCCTACCAGCTGAAAACTTTTGAATCACGCGCCTTGGGGAATGCTGGGAGTTTACGGATCAAGGCGTTGTTTTGTTTACAATCGCTACGCAGGCGTGCAAGCACAAATTTCTTTCTTTTCGCACTAAAAAGTATCAGTGACACATCTCGGAAATTATTTCGTCACTTTGACATAATTTTTGCACCATTTTAAATTATTCTTTACATGAAGTATTATATATGAAAATGTGCGCAATTTCATTTAAAATACAACAAAAAAATACTCATGATTGTAGCTTTTATCAGTTTTGAAATATTTCCATATAAATAACGATAAGTGCAAAAATTTCAACCTTCGGTCAACTTTGACTCTACCGAAATGGTCGAGAAACGCAATTGTGAGCTAAAACTCTTATATTATAGTAATTTTCAATCATTTGCCTTAATTTTGCAACAAATTGGACGTCTCTAGCAAAATATTTCGATTTATGGTGAAATTATGAAAAAACTTTTTCCTTACGTTCGCGCGGTAACTCTTCCGATAAATTTTTTCGTGCGATTGTCCTAATGTTTGCACCATTTTAAATTTGCCGTTACATAAAGTTTTATATATGGAAATGTGCGCAATTTCATGCACAATACAACTAAAAACAACCCATAGTTGTAGCTTTTATCAGTTTTGAAATATTTTTATATAAATAACGTTAAGTGCAAAAATTTCAACTTTCGGTCAACTTTGACTCTACCGAAATGGTCGAAAAACGCAATTGTAAGCTAAAAATCTTATATTATAGTAATATTCAATCATTTACCTTTATTTTGCAACGACTTGGAAGTCTCTAGAACAATATTTCGATTTATGGTGAATTTATGAAAAAAAGAAAAACATTTTCCTGACGTCCGCGCGGTAACTCTTCCGAAAAAATCGGAATTTTTTTGTGCGATTGTCGAAATGTTTGCACCATTTAAAATTAGCTGTTACATAAAGTTTTATATATGAAAATGTGCGCAATTTCATGTAGAATACAACTAAAAATGATTGAAGGTTGTAGCTTTTCTCTTTTATCGAAATATTTACATATAAATCACAATAAATAGAAAAAAAACCACGTTTGGTCAAATTTGACTCTACCGAAATAGTTGAAAAACGCAATTCTAAGCTAAAACTCTTACGGCCTAGTAATATTCGGTCATTTATCTTCATTTTGAAACAAATTTGAAGTCTCTAGAACAATATTGTGATTTGTGGTGAATTTTTGAAAAATATATTTACTTCCCTCCGCGCGCCGATTCGCGGCCGCAAGTCTCCGAAATGCGTACATCGCATTATCCTAATATTTGATCCTTTTCATATTAGCCGTTTTATAGAGTTTTATATATCAAAATGTGCACAAATAAATGAAAAATACAATAAAAAATAATTAAAGGTTGTAGCTTTTCCCATCTTTGAAATATGTGTATATAAATAAATATATATATAAACATTTCGACATTCGGTCAACTTTAACTCGTCCGAAATGGTCGAAATCTGCAATTCTAATCTAAAACTCTTACAGTATCGTAATATTCAATCATTTGTCTTTATTTTGAAACAAATTGGAAGTCTCTAGAACAATATTTAGATTTACGGTAAATTTTTGAATAAAACATTTTTTTACATCCACGCGTTACGAATTCATACATCATTTTGTGATAATATTTTTCCGGTGTTGCTTTTATTGTTTTACAATGTATTATATATCAAAATGATTGCAATTTAGTGTAAAATACAACGAAAAAAAAAGTAACTCGTTAGATTTGACCGTTTTTGGCAGAGCGTGATTTGAATACAATTATGTATGAATTTCATTTTTCGCTACCATATATCGCATTATTTGCATATGATAATGATATTATTTTTCATTTCTGATAGTTGCATACTAAACTTCAGGCATGACAAAAAAGGAGCCAAAAATGAACTCTTAATCTTCAAAACTAAGCGCGCTGTGATTTTTTGACAAAATGATTTTTTCCGCTTCCGCGCTCACTCCAAACCGGGCCCGGCATACGGGAGAGGTTTTGATTTTTAGGGCTTCGGCGTAAGAGGGGTATTTAATTTCTGTTAGGAAGCTCTCTTCATTTTTGTCAACAGGCCAAACACAAAATATATCATCAACGTACCTAACCCACAGGATACCTTTAGGAAGTATTCTTGGTAAGTACTTACTTTAAAAAAACTCCATATATATATATATATATATATATATATATATATATATATATATATATATATATATATATATATATATATATATTATATATATATATATAGATATGTGTGTGTGTGTGTGTGTATAGGTAGCCTAGGAATACTCTCTGATATTTGTGGTTTGTAAATGCAATGATTATTTCTCAGACGCTCAGCTTGCAAATATAATAATAATAATAATAATAATAATAATAATAATAATAATAATATAATAATAATAATAATAATAATAATAATGGAAACAGAAATATAACATGTTTTTCTCTACCAAAGGCCAAACTACCATTTATAATGACGAAGCTAAATCAGGTTTGCGTTTCCAATTCAAATGTTACATATTCCGTTCGAACTGAAAGAGATCCTCCACACGTCAGGCGAGCGGGAAACAGGCAAAAACAGTCATACATATAAATATGAATATAAATAATGATCACAAGTTTATGAGCGGTTGTTCCATTTATATGTGTCGGATTATCTGCAATGTCATTCGCTTTGTTCAACGAATGCTGTGTTATGGCCCTTCATTTAACCCATTACTTGATTACTGGTTGGATCCTATTTTACACCACAGCCTATGTTCAGGGGTAAATATATATATATATATATATATATATATATATATATATATATATTATATATATATATATATATATATATATATATACATGTGTGTGTGTGTGTGTGATTGTATATGGGTGTGTGGCTATAATACATATGCAGGTAATTCCAGATGATATTATCCTTATACTCTCCACCCTGGTTGTGACCCATCGCTCTGCGTAGTCATCCATGTACATAATTAACGATTAGGCCAATAGCAGCATATTGTTATTTATAAAGCACATCAAAGAGTTTAGTTGCTACAACTGTATACAAAGAACCACTTCCTGATGAAGAATATGGCATAACTACGTGGTTCATAGAAATGGAGTAAAATCATCTATGCACTTATTTCTAGCTTTTTTTTTTTTTTTTTTTAATAGTTACAGTCTTTCTGTTATTCAATACGCGGCCTAAATTACTTATAGGTAACAGTGTTCCGAACCACTATCACCGTCACTCATATAATTGCAAGGATTAATTAGAGCGGAAAGTCCGCAATTAATTGCTCGTGCATTACTCTCTTGCGCAGAAATATGTCATTTCATGATGGAATTCTCTTTCGTTAATTCGTCGATGTTTAATCTATTGGTTTAATGGCTTAATTGGTATACATTAAAAAAAAAAATAATCCAAGAATTAATCGCTCGATCAGCGGTAAAAAAAAAATATCTATTGTTCCTCAAAACCATTATGGTGGAATAATGTTTCCAAAGAAAATTGAAATAAAAGGTATCTAGTTCATGGAGAGAGAGAGAGAGAGAGAGAGAGAGAGAGAGAGAGAGAGAGAGAGAGAGAGAGAAAGGTTGTAAATTTGGCTTTAAGAATTTTGGTACATACCACGGCGAGCTAAGGAGGTATCTGACAACTTCACCAAGTAATGTTAATTAGGAATTACCAGCTAATCAATATCACTTATTCATTGGGGAAACTCGCTTTTTTATCTCGTGTTTACATACTCAGCTTAGGAGTAACTTAAAGACCTACAAAGCGATCATTTTTTTTAATCTAATTTTTATCTCGTGTTTACATACTCAGCTTAGGAGTAACTTAAAGACCTACAAAGCGATCATTTTTTTTAATCTAATTCCACGTCTGTTATTTTGTCGCATTCCTGTATGATAGTTGGCCTTATTCTATACTATACCAAATATTGTTTACGTTCTTGCAACTCCGCTCTGTTCTACATACCGGGTGTTTTCCACTGAACATATAATTGCGCGTAAATTAATGTACCTATCTATGGGTAAATCTATACTCAGTGAACATCATGTTGGTTTTTCAACTTTAGGTAAAGCAAACAATAAATGACACAATTTAGTTTCTTTAAAGTTTGTAAAAGCCATTATGTTTGATCATAAATCGTTTATTTTTTTCACATACATGATGAAAAAGACTTTCAGCTTTCACGTGTAGTCTGTTGCAAAACAACTGCTCGCCTACAAGTTTGATGACGAACATTTTACAAAATTGGCCTGATCCAGAGACTAGCCCAGTAAGACTTTGTTTAGAACCACATGAGGTATTTCTGGAAATAGTAAAGGTCCCGCAGCTCGGACCATTGAGATGCAGCAACGAGATACCAAACTGTAACCCCTACTGGTATTTAGGAGTAGACTTGCAAACTATGAAATTGACCGTCTGCCGAAAATATATATGGGTGGCTTACTTAACAAGCATCACGAATTGCTTGTCAGATGCTGAGTCTAGAGCCATTATAGAATGACCAGTGACAGACGTACTGGAGGGTGTGTCAGCCCTGAAAGACACTGAAAAGGGGGTGCTGACTGGATCTGCATCCAACATTGGAGATACCAAGTAGAATTAACACTACAGTAGCACTGCACATCCTAGAGTTTCTATGGTGATAAGGACAGACATTCTAGTGGGTGGTTACCCCCTGACAGACTCCCCACAAAGTGGGAGGGAGAGACAGGGTCTGCATCCAACATGGGAGATACCAAGTAAAATTTGCACTACAATAGCGCTGCACATCCAAGAGAGCTGTGGTGGTAATGACAGACATTTTACTGGGTGGTTACCCCCTGACAGACACATCCTAACAGGTGGGGAGAGGTAAGGCCAAGCCATGATAATTACTGCATAGACTACGTATTCCACATTATCGTGACATATTAATAAATAACTGTTTTTTTCCTTTCTGTATCCTTTGTATGTATCTTATACAAATATTATTTGTTTGTTTCCAATAATAACATTCGCTCATATTATTGTTTTGTAAGCGAGCAACTGACTTCAATCACAGTCCTCGCTTTATCTTTGATTTCAGTGGTGCGTTTATTTCATTTTTCTTTTAGGATAATGCTGCTTTCATAATTCATTCCATTTCTGAATTTTCCCGTCGTTTTGGTTTATAAGGTGCTTTGGTATCAGTGGGTTTCACAGCGCTCCTCACATCCTTTGTCATTTCATGATTTCGTCACGTAGATAGTGTAAAAGCTTATTAGATATAGTTTATCTTCACGTAATAGTTTACTCTTTAAATCCCATACGCGCTTTTTCTCATTTGTTATTTCTGTCATAACATTGAACTTACGATTCAGATAGATTGAAGCAAAACTGGCGGAAGCAACTGAATTTTCTCTCAAGTCCTTCTGAAAATCCTGGCACAGTTCTGGGAGAATTTCTTTCTGCTGACTTTCAAGGAAACTTCACCCCGTAGGAGGGTAGTGCCGTCAGTACACCCTTATGAGGTGCACTGTAGGTATTAATTAATGTTCATTGCAGCGTGCCTTCGGCCCATAGCTGCCCCCCCTCCCATTACTTTCACTTTACCTCCCTTCACATTCTCTTTCTTCCATCTTACTGTCCACCCTCTCCTAATCATTGATTTATAGCTGTGGCTGGAAGAGTGGCCCTGTAAAGCTATAGCCTACTCGGTTTGTTTTATCAGAGCAGGAATGCCTTCTTTTGGTTTCAGCTGACTTACATATTAATGAAATAGTGGATACATTTAAGTTGTGTATTATCAGTTTTAGGAGTTAACATGGTTGTTACTATAGTCTATTTTTTCAGGCTGGCGTAGCCTAAAACTGGTCAAACATACAGGGTGTCATAAAGTATTAATTACCTGTAATGGTACTGTGACTTTATGGACACCCTGTAATACACCTGGCTGCGGAAGGACACAGACGATCTCTGTTTCTTAAACAATCTCTCCACTAAGAAAGAAGTTCCGAGCATTTCCATTCTCTCAAGAAGAATACGAATAAATATAAGAGCAAACTAGACCAAGAGAATCATCACCTGGCATAAATGCAAAATAACACGAGAAATTGGAACATAAACAAGCTCGGGAAATTAGCTAACTCTGTTTAAGGGAGGCCTTGCACACAGCTGACAGACTTGCACCATAAAATAATTCTTAGGAAAGGAAGAAAAAGGAATACTGTTGAAAGATAATATGTAAGTAGGTACAGTAAAGGACTAAAGTCCGAAAGGGAGATACGATGATGTACGAACAAATAGGTCAGACTCCTTTCCTTTATTTTTCTTTACAATGCTTAATCTGAACGACATAAAAGTTATAATCCCATGAGCTCACGTTGATTAAATTGTATTGCTATAACCTATTTAAATAACTTGCTCGTTAAGATAATCTTGCCTACATTAATTTGCTCCCCATTAAAATTGTTTTTTTTTTACTTCGTTTAGTGTAAACCACATTAGAGCGCTTCATTTTCCGTCTCACGTCTCTCAGGAAGTTTTATATATATAAAAACCTGCCATTCTCAAAAGGCAAGTTTGCTATCACTTAAAGGATAATATGTCATTGGGAACGCCTTCCATCCACCGAATGTGTTTTCATAACTCTCTCTCTCTCTCTCTCTCTCTCTCTCTCTCTCTCTCTCTCTCTCTCTCTCTCTATCGTCGTTATAGAATGAAAAAGAAAAGTAATCTCTTGATAAGTTGTATTCACTCTTGCCACGTGTGGCTACAAAACTTTTTGTTTTATTTTTCCTCATACAAATCTCCACCATCTGCTTCCCAACAATGTCCAGTAGAACAAATGAATATCCCCGCCCTCACCACCGCATTCTTAGAATCCCCAGATCTCACAAGCATCAGTAATCGGTGTCGCTTTGGTGTCCATCCATTTCCAAAACGCGCCAAACAAACCAAGGCGTTCAATGGACTGGAAATGTGAATTCGATTCTTTCAATATCAATCGTGCGTTTTCATTTGGTGTTTCCGACAGTATTGCAAGAGGTTTTCCTTTATTTTTACTTCGTTTGCTTATTGATTCTATTATTTATTTTGTCTATTTGTATTATTCATTTTTACAATAATGTGGTTAAATTTGGATGACTGCTATCAGAAGCAAGGCAATACTTTTCTCTGAGAAAGATGGAAACGACCAGGTTTCGCAACAATCTACTATCATCAGCTTGAGAAGCAAAACCCTTTTTTTTTTTTATTTAAATATTAAACAGAATTTCGCCTAAATTTACAAAATGCTTTTTGGGCAAAAACACGTGATAGTCTTCCAAGCAAACTTAATTTCCTTTGCATAAAGCCAGTATTGATTTTTGATAAAATTTGCATTCTGTGAAAGAAATTGAATTCTTACTTAAATGAAATTCTTACAGACGACGTTTATAAATTTCCTTCGTTAACATTAGTCTGGATGAATGAATGATTACAGAATAAAAACTTGTGCATATTTAAGTATTTATAAATTTAATTAGATATTGTTTACCCTGTGCAGCAATTAATATCTAAGTATTTTACGCTGAAGAACGAAAATCTGCAATAGTACACCCTTTTCATGATAGGCCACTGTAAGGAAAATCGTGAAGAAAATATAGTATTTACGCATTAAGCAGAAATAAACACAAACAGACCAAAGGAATATAATAGGAAAGACATATGAAGACCTGATTGCTCCCTGAATAATGGTTAGAATCATTTCTTATATATTTTTAAAGATAAAATAAAAAAAGATCCAAGAAGGAAGACCTAGACCTGAGGAGATAATGTTACAGTAGACTTTCATCTTGACTCTGTTACAATAGAAAACTCATGCTATCAGCTTACTTTTCAGCCAAAAACATAAAGACCTGAAAGAGATCTCAATCCATCTAATGCTTGATTTTGTATACAAAAGAGAACGCAGATCGCTACAACAAACACCACTCAGATCCTCATTATCAGTGGAAATCAAAAGATTGGGTAATAAATAACTTAACAAAATTCCCACAGATATGTTTCGTCGTTCGACTCCCGATGGAAATTAATTATACATTCACCGAAGCGTATTACCGAAGGTAGTTATCAAATTTTCATAATATCTAAAAGGGTAATCACGTAATAGAACGAAAAGTGAATAATACGTCAGCAAACCATTATCAGCAATGCCGACTCATTTCTTATTAAATCTCTCAAGAATATCCGGATAAAAGGGACAGAGAGCACAGTAGTATCTAGATAAAAGGGACAGCACCATATTATTAGCTGGATAAAATGGACAGTCACTACAGTAAGACCTGGTTTAAAGGGACAGTCACCACAATAATTCCTGTCAGTTCACCTACAACTGTTTGAAGTTTAAACGTCCTTCCCTATTCCTTCTTCACCCCCTTTCCCCTCCCTGTCCCCCCCCTCCCCCCCTTTCACTTTCCCTCACCCTACATGTGGACTTTCAATCAGAGTTTTCCCGGAGTGCGCTGGGTTGGTCAAGTAATATATGCATGTATATATATATTATATATATATATAATATATAATATATATATATATATATATATATATATATATATATATATATATATATATATATATATATAAACAAACCATCAGACCATGACAATTAACTCCAACAACATTGAAATGCATCACACGGCCATAGAGCATCCGACCTGGAAAAGGATAATGCTGGCAAATACTATACCTCGAATTTTAGCGTTACGATTAGCCTATTAAAAACAGTATCGTTGATCGTAATTAAACACATGAAAAACACCCAAATCAAGATTTTAATGACCCCATTATTAATTCTTGTTAGAATTCGGGTGATATATTTATTCCCGTGGTTGAAATAGAATTCAAATAAAAATATAAAGTACGCCAATATCAATATCTTCGCACAAAAATCTTTAGTGTGACATTTGCCAATGATTATAAGAATGCTTCTGTGATGTATAACTTTCGATAAGTAGAGTATAGCAAGTATCAGGGGAGATGTTCTGTATACATTCATAAGCGACTAAACACATCCACACAAAGCAAGAGGAAGGATAACAGAGAAATAGAATCGGTAAGTAATCAAATAAGGCCCCAGAGTAGGATGCAGCACGTAACCATGCGAATTTTATGTATTGCAATTAGTATGTGGTTCATACTGAATATTGAACTGTCAACCATATAATGAATTCAAGGATATTTGAAAAGGCACTAATTGGAAAGTAATCTGACGAGGGATACGCTTTGCAATGAACGGAAAGTTGCAGAGGAAAAAATGAGTTTAAGGATATTTCAGTATCTGACAAAAGTGATGATCTACAAATTGCCATACTTTATAGGTAACTCAAATGTACAGCGAACGTCAATTTATATAGGAGAATTCTCACGTCTTTTGCAGACACAATATCCTCAGTCAGTCTCTAAGAATACGTTTCCACACAGCAAATGATGTATATCAAGTTATTTAACATTTTTTCAACACGCAAGTCCTTACATTCTTCACACGATGAATATCCAGCGTTTATCATGTGACAGTAAAGAATACTTTGATGTTAATAGATGTTCTCACATATAAAAATAAAAAAACCTGAAATGTCATTCCCCCATGCCAGCCTGCTCGACAAAAGAAACCAAAGAGCCATTGCAGAGCAAGAAAATCTGGCCCATCAGGGGACTGAAAGTTGGAAGACGCACATCGTGGAAGAAATTTGAGATATGATGACGCTGTTTCAGCTTCATCGGGGTTTGATAAAGGGAATTCCGATATGCCTCATGCAAGGGAACAGCTACAAAGTTTCTGAGGCGCTGTCTGAAGCGTTTTCATTTATATGCATCGAATTTCTTGCGAGAAACTTATGCGAGGTTCAGGTGCGGGAAAGGTGCATTATTGAAAGGCAAAGTTCTATGAATAAAAGAAGAGCTTTGTGAAATACGACACTTTTTTATGATGTGTACACTTTTTATAAAGAAGATGAGCTAATTGTATATAAAAAACACCTTATTATAAAAGACAATAACGTACTAAAGTTCATTACCAAATCGACGCACTCAACTAACATCGACTGAAAGTATCAAAACTCGCGAATATTCTGGCTGCTCACTTTTTGATCTGGTAATTTTAAATATACACAATTAATCTAGCGGTCATTCTCAGTTGTTTTGTTTCCTTTCACCAGTGCATATTCTTTGAATTATTATATATTTTATTTTCTATATCTAAGTAGCCATTCTTGGTATTGTTTCGTTTACAGGTAGACTAGTCCTTCTCATTCGAGAAACTCTTTCTTTAATTTCAGAAAATCGCTCATAAACCTCGAGACAGTAGCCAGAAAATATCATTCTCTGTCGCTCTGAAGTATCAACTAACTGACAATAGATATTATTTTATATTTAAAACGTATGTTTTTGGTGATCAAAGAAGAACATACTCGTACGTTGCTATTCACAATATTCATTTCCAGAAAAATAATTTAACTTTGAGAACAAAATTATTTCATATCATATTTTTTAGGATTTTTTATAACTCCCATTCAGCCTTCAGTCGAGACGATCTTTGAAATACTATTTGACAAAGTTTTTTTTTTCTTATCAGTTACCATCTCAATCCCTTTCACAGCAGATATGAATCATTTTGAAAACCAGAGGCAAATCATAATTGTAAAATTAACACAAACGGTTCAAAATACTAAGCATCCATGCTGAAATTGTAATAGGATTTTACTTCAGGGTGTACGTTTTTATAAGATCTGGGACTTACTAAGCCCGACTAAATAGCAAGTTCAAAGTATTAGGAAGTTCTGAATGAAATAATGCATACAACTGAGACCTTTTAAGAAACAACATAAAAGCCAAGGAGTGATTTTAGGTCATGAGAAGTCAGAATTTTGTGAGAAAAGACACTTTATTGGTATCTCTGTGTCTACAGTAACTGAAAGAGAGTAAAGCAAAATGGTTAGAATACAATTAAAAATTTGTATAACTCTTTCGAAGTAGACTGCAAATTTTTACACATGCAATAAGCATTTTTCAGTGTTTTTGGCCCACGTCTCATTTTGCTGTTGTTGTTGCATTGCAAATTTATTACAATCAACGTTACTACAACGATTACATTCTGTTGATCGCTTCAACTATCATTCATTGCTGTTTAAAAAAAAAAAAAAAAAATTATGTCGACGATTTTTACTTCAGAGACAGGATTTAGCAACACAATTAGGAGATTTATGAATCAAAATGTCAATTGCTTTTTCTTCCATTTTCTTCAGAGATACTCAGTTTGCATAAAAAAAAAAAAAAAAAAAACCAAAGTAAAGACTTTTTTTTCATGTAAGGAGTTAGACCAAATTACACACACCAAAAAGGCCAAGAATTCCGTTGAATTCATAAGTACGTTTGCAAAATTAGCTTCAACAGTCAAACAGATAAAAAAAAAAAGTTTTAGTAAAACAAAAACCAAAATATTTTAGTTGTAACTGTGGTAACCACACTATTTAAACAGCACTCGATTTATTTTTTAAAAATTATATTTTTTCCTTAAAAGGGAACATATAATAAATTTCTCCTCTGAGCATGAACGAGGTATTTGTATAAGTATATTTATCTTTTTTATTATTGATAGATTTATTTGATTCAAAACCCTTTATTATTGCCATCATTAAAATATTTCTTCAGGAGGTTATTTCTAATGTTTTGGCAATACTGCTAAAAGCCGTCTGCTATCATATACTTGACCTCAAGTTAGGGGATGAATAGTGTCTCTCTTGCCAATAAACTTCCCTTTTATGTTAGGAAGGAAGAAAAAAGTAAGACGGGAGAAAGAGAATATGCAACGAGGTACAGTAAAGGATGTCATAGTAGGGTTAACTTCATGTTCCGATTGCGAGCAACGCGTCCTCTATTGTCTACCTCAGATCATTTACTGTTGCTTTTGTTATGGCGACTTCTTTAATTAATGTTAAGAAGATGTGCTCATGTCAGATGGAAGTGAAAGTGACGAACCCTTTCAAAGGTGACCTCTGCTCAGGTGACCTTTGAAACGTGGATTCAAAAATTCTTTCCTTGCCGACTTAGACAGACTACCAGACCTGGCCGAATATGACCTCACTGATCTAAAGACAAGGGGAACTGTAAGAAATAAATTTAAAACGTTCATAGAGAATTCTAATGTTCTTTGACACAAGCCAGCTCTCGTTTGTCAAGCGAGCCATGAGTGTTCTGATTTCGCTTGCTAATCCTCAGTTCTGCGTGTCAGGATTTTCCGGCCCTTTTTGCTAAAATGAGTCGTTAAAGAGAAATCGGTTGCATGTCTGAGTTGTCATTCGCGACAAGGAGCAACAACCTTCCTTTGAAATAAAACCTTGGAAATAGTTGCAGTTTCCTTGTATGTTGAATTTACAGAAAATGGACATGATTGAAAAACCGGATGCTTTGTAAAGACTGTTTGAATTATTTATGTATGAGGAATTCAACTAAAAAGTTATGTTCAATACATGCAAAAGGTCCTGTTTATGTGAGTATACGAATTTTTCTAGGGAGGGTGCCAGTAGCTGTTTCATCAGATTCTCAAGGGAGTTTGTTACTCAAAAAGTGATGAGAACCACTGCAATGGTCGCTTGTTCCTCATCAGTGAGGAATTAAATATCCAGATATTAATTGGCTGAGTTCACAAGTCTTGAGCTGGCTATTATAGAAGCAGGATAAC